>NW_023276807.1:102035580-102175580 GCF_003668045.3 Cricetulus griseus | reverse complement strand
AGCATAGTACCTTCTGTAACATAAGCACGTCTTCCCCGTGCATCACCTGTAGATTACTTATAACACATAATAAGCTATAAATGCTATGGAAATAGCTAGAAAACGTGATAAGCAAAAATTTACATATTTTCACCATAGGTGCAAATATTTTTTAGGTGCAAATATTTTAATATTTTTCAACATGTAGTTGGGTGAAGATCCACAGATGTGTGAGTTATGAATATAGAGGGCAATTATGTTTTCCTCATGGTGTGCAATCAGCACAGGAATATGAGAGCCAAGAGAGGCACGCAACCAAGAACAACACAAATAAATACCCGCCAACTATTCTGACTTAATTTTGGAGGATGCTTGCAAAACTATCACTTTATGGTACACTATTTATTGTTATTTCACATTTCAAAACAGTTTTGATTATCACAGCTAACCAAAATTATTTTTATTAATAACATCAGCATGTAAACAGCAATGCTGAAATGCTACAAAAAGACCAAAGATGAATCTATCAGTCTAGATGTCAAGTCACAAGGCTTGGGGTACCTGCAAGGAAACAATCCACGAAACGGGGCAGAGAACCCAGGGCAATCTGCAGTTGGCTGAGACTTTGACATTAAAATTACAAAATGATTCTTATACGCCACTGCAAGGCTGGGGTCAGGGTGAAGAGCAGCAAACGAGCAAATACTATTTCCTGGAAGAGGGTTTCTTGATATGCACACTGCCTGTCACAGGTAACGATGGCATGAAAGAAAGGGTCTAGCAAAGTAATGACGGGCTGACTCAGATCGAGGAATTACCTGTGTATAGAATCCGGCTGACCATCCCTGTCATCACCATGAGGAACATGGGCGTCAGCTTCAGATAGCCGCACAGGGTACAGCCGGCCTTCACGTGAGACATGTTCTTAGCTGAGAGGCAGCGCTGCACAATCACCTGTCAGGAATATCCCAGTGAGGAGCTGTGCAGCCCAGTGGTTCTGTGACCCTCTAACATCCCAGCTTCCCTGTTTTGGGTCTTTAACTTTGGTTCACAGCAACCCACAGACCATGTGGGCCTTCCTCTATATACTCAACCCCAACAGCCTGACAGGTGGGAGTCTTGGTCACATAAGCTGTCCACCTGCACACCCAGATTGCATACCTGGTCTGTGCACCAGTACCACAGGGCAAGGATAGACAGGCCAAAGATGAGCCCAGGCCATGGAATGTCTCCCGTAAGAGGATCTCGGAATATATGGAATGAGTCCGCCTTGGGAGTGTAACATTCTTCCTTGATGGTCAAATTTCCATCAGAAACCATAGATGGAATGGCTTTCATGTACTTCTCCATGAATGCCTCATACCCTCCTACTTCATTGAAAGCTGAAAAATATTGGTACAAAAAAGAACACTGTGAAAAAGTTAACTCCTTATAGTGATTTTATGTATGAGTATCTTAGACACCAAGAGGATGCCGGCGTAGAAGAACACCCTTGATGTGTGGTTTGGGGCAAATTACATTCCCTCTAGGTGACAGGTTTCTAATTTATAAAAACGGGATTGTTAACTCTGCACAGCCTCTTGGGAGACACTGACATTTCAAAGCAACAACTTATAGAAGTGCCCTGACTGCAAACAGTATAAAAAGGGGGAGGTATTTTTTATTAAAGGAAGACCTCAGCTTTAGAACTCATGCAGATTGTTTTTTCTTTAAGTCCCAGCTGTCAGCCATGATATTTGGAACTCAGAACACAAAGATAAAGGCACTGGACATGGGCTGGACAGCTGGTCCCAGGGATGCCCCGGGAACGGAGGATCAGAACTTTGCCACCTCTCAGCTCAGTGTCTTCATTCTAGCCTGTGCTTGCAGACCCCCCACCCCAGCATACATGGGGTGGAAATCCTTAGAAAACTAAACACTACAGTGTAGACAGGAGTCTTTGAATGACACCCAGAGGGTCCAATAAACGTAAAAAGCAAGAAGTATTTTCTATCTCTTTGTAACAGCTAGGCTTTCCAATGCTGTCTTTTATAGACAAGAATCATTCCAAGAAATGATAGGAAATGCTGACAGTGGGTGAACAATTTTTAAATTTTGTCAAATGAAGTATTAAAATGAAAAATCGCCTATCACCAACAATGCATAAACTTTGGACTTTTAACACCACAATGTATACAGAATATACATCGTGTTTCAGATATACATTTCAATTTCAGGTTGAAAATACAGGGCGTAAATCTGTGTCACTTGATGAGTAGTTAGTCTTATTCATTTTTACCCAGGTTCTCTGCAAATATAGCACCAGATTATCACAGGCCTACACTGAGACCACTGAACCAAGCTATATAGAGAGAACAGGAGCAATTCAACTATTCCTTGGTCTGCTCCAACAAGTTTCCTATAGGGGCAAGGTGGTTCCCATAAGGATGGCCAGTCAGGGCTGGGCCACTGCCCTGAACTAGACAGAGTATTACAGGATATTTGTACACTGTGTGAGGATTTATTGCTGTGATTGGATTAACAAAGAACTGGATGGCTAATATCTAAGCAAAAGAGATAGGTGGGATTTCTAGGGGTTGAGAGAGGAGGAGGTAGAGGAATCTAGGCACACGGATTACGCCAGAGATGCCAGGAGATGCACACACACAAAAAAAATGGAGACTAGCTAAAAAAGCTATGTGGTAGAATGTAGATTAATAAATGCAGATTAATTTAAGTCATAAGAGCCAGTTGGCCTAAGCTAAGGCCAAGCTTTTAATAAGTCTCCATGTCGTTATTTGGGAGCTGGCTGGCAGGACAGAGGAAGACTAGGTACAGCAGAGCATGCAGGCAGGCAAGACACATTTGCTCTTGTCTTCTCAGAACTCTACCCCTCCTCCCCCACCTCCTCAGCGAGCCCTAGCCCCACTTACCAAATGCAGTCAGGATAATAGACCCCACCATCATGATGGCTGTCTGCAAGGCATCTGTGTAAATCACCGCTGCCAGGCCCCCTAAGCAGGCAAAAAGACAACAGTTCACATGGCATGGGCAATGCCCACCTGCTTCCTTTTCCTACCCACTACCCTCTCTTCACCCCCAGTGCACCTTCCATTTGCCTGCCTTTCCTTCCTTCTTTCCCTAATCCTGTTGCCATATCCTGCTGCCTAGAATGTTTCTATCTTCTCATGAAAATACTTACAAGGGAGGATGGAAAGGGAGGAAGCTTGTCTAAAGTACTTGTGACCTTTTTAAAGCTAGGATATGGCCCAAAAGAATGCTTGCTGTGGCAGGGTCAAGATCATGATGGGAAAAACCACAGAGACAGCTGACCTGAGCTAGTGGGAGCTCAGGACTCTGGACTGTCAGCTGGGGAACCTGTATGGGACAGAACTAGGCCCTCTGAATGTGGGTGACAGTTATGTGGCTTGATCTTCTTGGGGGTGGGTCCCCTGGCACTGGGACCAGGACTTTATCACGGGTGCATGAACTGGCTCATTCTCTATGGTGGGATACCTTGCTTAGCCTTGATGCAGGGGAGAGGGGCTTGGTCCTGCCTCAACTTGGTAAGCCAGACTTTGATGACCCTCAAAGGAGGCCTTATCACCCCTGAGAAGTGGATGGGGAAAGGGCGGCAGGGTGGAGGGAGGTGGGGGCGGGAGAAGGGGAGGGAGGAGGAGGAACTTTGTGTGTGTGTGTGTGTGTGTGTGTGTGTGTACGCGTGCGTGTGTGCGCAGGCGCGTGTGATACATGAGACAGACAAACGTGCCAACTTCTCATCCTCAGGTATACAGGGCTCCATGGAGCATCAAGTCCCCTGCTGGTCCTTTCCCTTCATTCCTGCAAAGAACACGTGTCTCTGCCATCCTCAAATCTTACTCTGAAACCTCTTTGTATACCTTTCTCCCACTTGAGAATGGTTCTAATCTAGTCACATTAAATCCAAGGCTCCCAAGGACCTGTATGTGTTTATGCCAGCATGCTTTGTGTCCCCTCTCTCCCTACTACTTCGCATTAACCACCTGCTTCTGGTACCTAAGGGCCGCCTTGCTTCTGAGCCACACCACGCCCATTCCCGCCTCCATTCTCCTCTTCCCTTTTTTTTAACCTGCATACCTCTAATTGTCCTAGCTTAGCCACACTGCCCCACAACCTTCATGACTAAACTCTCCCTGAGCGCCCGTGAAAGATTGTTTTGCCTGTTCCAATCAGCACCGGAGCTTTCATAGCACTTTCACAGGGCTTTCGGGGAGACAAAGAAAACAGCCATTCTCAAACCCTACCTCCTTCATCCTTCGCAAGTGCCTAACCCTAAGCCAGGCTTGAGCTGCCAATTCTCTTGAATGGACTCACCTGTGATTGTATAAAGGGCGGTGATTGCTAGTAGGATAATGATGGCCAAGTATATATCCAGGCCCAAGGCTAGATTGATGAATATAGCTCCAGAGAAGATGTCTGCCTGGAAGGAGAGAATCGAGGCATAGGCAGAAGTGAGACAGGTTATCTGGTCACAGGGACTATTGCTGGGTTTCCAAGAAAGCTTTATTCATGATAGTAGCTAGTATTTCACAAGAAAAAGGACTGTGATCAATACACACACACACACACACACACACACACACACACACACACACACACAGTCTATCAGCATCCACTGTCAACTGCTGCTCTTAGCCATTGCTCCAGGCTCTTACACATCGGTGTGCACAGGTTTATAATCTTTATCCCCAAAAGCAAGTCTGAGAGTCTCAGATCTGTGAATGGGAAACCCAACTTCTTTAGCAAGATTTTAATTTTACCTGCCTGACCCAAAAGGAGCTCATCCAGAACACCAAGTACCTCTTGCATGTTACTGGTGCTTCTGTCTACATTGGCTAGTGTGATTTTCAGGGGACTTGTCCCCTCATTACTGCTGAATCCATTATGTTCTTTACACAGTCCTTCCAGGCTTTCTTCTCTGCCTCTAATAAAACTACCTGGAAGGAAGATATGCAGTTGCTAATATACACCAGCAGAGGGCACAAAAATACTGTGCCGCCAGGAAGAACACTATTACCATAAATCTTTGTGACTCTTTTGATTTACAAGTACCAAACTTAGACTTCTCCTCCATGGAGTGCATAAGGGTTTTTTGTTTTTGTTTTGGGGTTGTTTTTTTTGTTTTTTTGTTTTTTTGTTTTTTTTTGTTTGTTTGTTTTTTCGAGACAGGGTTTCTCTGTGTAGCTTTGGAGCCTATCCTGACACTCGCTCTGGAGACCAGGCTGGCCTCGAACTCGCAGAGATCCGCCTGCCTCTGCTCCCGAGTGTTGGGATTAAAGTCGTGCGCCACCAACGCCCGGCTTTTTTTTTTTTTTTTCTGCACAAAATTGAATACATTTAGGAATCTGCAAAAGGAATCCAGTCACAGTCCTTGGGAAGGGGTCAATAGGGTTGGACTCAGCTCTCTTTTGTGATGAACTAAAACAAAACAACAACAACAACAAAAAAATTAACACAAACTCTCCCTCTCACGAACTCTATCCTTGGGACCCCCCAAAAACAGGATTCCTGCTAAGAATACCATAGCTAAGTGAATGCAGTGGAGTAAACCCACCTTAGCCTGAGGGCTCTGGGTATTAGTTTTTCAGTTCTTTCTACCTGTCTCAATTTTCTGTTTCCCTGGGGATGTTTTTCCCTTTTCCTTTCCTGGGAATTTTACAGTTACCAAGGGCTGACCCAGACATGTGTTATTTTGATACTCAAAAAGTATTGACATTTTTTTCATTCTGCCTATGCTTCTGAGATTGCAGTGAGACAGTGAGAGCCTCAAGTCAGCTGTTGAACCCCACAAAGTTCTCTGAGTGGAAGGAGATCTTGAGTTAATGTGCAAAGTACAATGCAATCCCCATCAAAATTCTAACATAATTCTTCACATATCTTGAAAGGACGATTCTCAGCTTCATATGGAAACACAAAACCCAGGATTGCTAAACCACTCTAGAATAATAAAGGAACTGCTGGAGATATCACCATCTCTGATCTCAAATTGTACTACAGAGCTACAATAGTAAAAATAGCATGGAATTGACACAAAAAACAGACATGTTGATCAATGTAATCAAACTGAAGACCCAGACATAAGTCCACACACCTATGGACACACAAATTTTTTATAAAGAAACCAGAAATACACAATGGAAAAAAGACAGCATCATTAACAAATGGTGCTGGCCAAAAATAGACAGCTGCATGTAGAAGAATGCAAATATATCCATACTTACCATCCTCCTGCATAAAACAACTCCAAATGGATCAGTGGCCTCAGCATAAAACCAGATACACTGAACATTATAGGAGTAAGTGTGGAATAGCATTGACCTCATTGGCACAGGAGATGACTTTCTGAACAGAACGCTGATAGCACAGGCACTAAGAGTGATTAATAAAAGTGGCCTCATAAAACTGAAAAGCTCCTATATAGCAAAGGACACTATCATTCAGACAAAGCAACAGGCTACAGAATGGGAAAAGATTTTTCCAAGTACACACCCTATACAGGGTTAATATCCAAAGTATATAAAGAACCAAAACTGGAAATCAAGAAAACAAACAAAAAACATTAAAACTGAGGTACATATTTAAACAGAACTCTCTACGAGGAAACTCAAATGTCTGAAAAGAACCATTTGACTGTAATATATATATATATATGAAAGCAATATAAATGAAATTACCAAGTAATGAGGAATATAAAGCCCCAACTGGACATCTCTTGTCACCAAATGAAGTGTTCAGTACCAAAAATGGGTTATGTCTAATTGAATTCTTGGACAAAAGGGTCCCATGGGAATCCCCAAACAACTCAGGCTGTTGCCAAGGCTATAGGTTGCTCTCCACAAACTGACAGCAAGGTCCTACACCTATACAATGCACTAACCTGGAGAAAGAGAGGTGGTACCTACATAGAGCCTTCACCCCTATAGGCTAGTGTTCTTGGTACTAGAAGGTACCTCACATGCTACCAGGGGAGAAACATACACACCAAGCCATCTACAAGCATGTCCTTCCTGAAAGATATGCTAGTGCAATGGTGGCACAAACCTTGTAGTAGTAACCAACCAGTATCTGATTTGACTTAAGGCCCACTTCACAAAACAGAACCCATACCCGACGTTTCAGGTGACCAAGAACTAGATAACCCAGATACCTAGGGTAAATCATGGGGTTCTACTAAAGGAACATAGCTATAAAATGAGTCTTAATGCCATTCTGCTATAGTCATAGATCACTGACTTGCTCAGCCATCTTCATCTGCAGTAGATGAGAACAAACACAGAGATCCACAATTGGACAACGGGCAGTGAGTGAAAGACATGAAACTCTTGATTATGAATGGGATATTGCCATCAAATCCCTCCCCTCAAGGCTCAGAGAACCCCTCAGAATAGCAGGAAGGAAGAGTATAAGAGCCAAAGGAGACGGAGAACACCAAGGAAACAAGGCCTCCTAAACAAAACAGGACCTATGCACATACAAACTCACAGAGACTGAGGCAGCACGCACAGGGCCTGCATGGGTCTGCACCAGATGGGGTCCTAGAGCCGAAAGGAGAAGTGTTCACGTGACCATCCCTAACCCAAAGGCTATTCCCAATTGATAACCACTTACAAATGAAAATTTAGTTGTCTCCAAAGGAGTCTCCCAGGGAAAGCAGACCTCTCTTAAGGGAGGGCTCTCAGGGTAGGCTGCATGCCCAGTTGTAGACAGCCAGCAGAAAATGAACTCAGTAGCATCTTTGGAGATTCCCTGTCTCATACTGTTGTGTCAGGGCTTTTTCTTTTCTACATCTCTTTTTGAAATTTTATCCTTTTTATTTTTATTTATTCATTCACATTTTACCCTACAGGTACTTTGCATGTATAGTATGGCTTCCAGTTTTGTGCTCTTATGGGGTTCCTGAGTGTTCCAGCAAATGGTTTCTGTGCCTATATCTGTTTCTTGTGCCTTTTCTCGGACTCTTTTCATCCTGCTTGTTTTGTCCTGTTCTGATGTGTTTGCTTTTGTTTTATTATATTATTATCCTTTAGATGCCTGCTTGTTTTATAATGAGAGGCAGAAAGGGTGTGGAGTCCGAAGGGAGAGGATGTGCAGAACTGAACTGGGAGGAACAGAGGGAGGGAAAACTGTCATCAGTATATATTACATGGGGGAAAACTGTCTTCAATAAAAGAAAAAAAACAGGTGGATAAAGATAATGTGGTATATTTACATAACAGAATAATATGCAGCAGTTAAAATAAAAAGGAAATCATTAAATTTACAGGTAAATAGATGGAGCAAAAAAAAAATCATTCTGAGTGAGGTAACCCTGGCCCAAAAAGACAATATGGTATGTATCCCCTTATACGTGGATGTTAGCTTTTAAACCTTCAATAAGCACGGTACTATCTATATATCCACAAATGTTAGATACAGCTTAAGGAACTGGCTTTAAGGGAGGATCTCCCAGGGAGGAGGAACTAGAATATATAGTTAGAGAGAGATGCAGGCACTGGAACAGGAGAAGTGGGTGGGGGAGGGGAATGCAGGAAGGGACAGCTATCACTAAGGGCCATTTGCAGGATCATATGGAAACCTACCACATAGAAGCTTCTTAAAGTATATACATATATGAAAAAATAAAAATGGAGTCCAGAACAGCCTCTAAAGCTACAGAGAAACCCTGTCTCAAAAAAAAAAAAAAAAGAGTCCTCAAACAACAGGGGAGACAAAGCCCAAACTGGCCATCATTCACTACCAAGTGAAACCTCCAGTGCTAGGAATGGCTTACATCTTATTGAGTTGTTGGCCAAAGGGAGAAGGGTCCATGGAAATTTCCCAAAATCTCAGGCTATTGCCAAGGCTATTGGTTTCTCTCCTACAACTGACGGTAAGGTCCTGTCGCTGAAGACAACACGTCTATCTCATTGAACAAGAAGTGGAGCTGGTTTCCAGCTAGAGCTTTCACCCCTGTTGACTAGAGTTTATGGTACTTGAAGGCACTCTGTACTCTACTAGAGGAGAAAGGTAAACACCAGCCCAGCTATAAACTCTTCAATCTACAGTGGTGACCTGTTTGCATGATATGTTTGTACAACAGTGATACAAAAGTTGTGGGAATAACCAACCACTCTGATTGGATATAAGTCCCATTCCATGAGATGAAATCCATGCCTGAAACTGATTGAATTGCCAAAAACCTGAGACTAAATGGACTATGGACCTAGATAAAAAAACCAAATACTGCTGCTCTGCTAAAGGATGTAGCAATAAAATGACTTCTAACAAAATTCTGCTGTACCCATAGATCAATGTCTCACTCAGCCATTATCAGAGCAGCTTTCTTCTGCAGTAATAGGAACTAATACCGAGGACCATAACTGGACAATGTATGGAGAGTAAGAGACCTTGGAGCACTCAATCCTAAATCCCTCCCCTTAGGGGTCAGGAAACTATGTGGAAGAGGAAACAGAAAGATTCTAAGACCCAGAGGGGATAGATGACAGCAAGGAAATAGTTTTCTTAGACAAAGTAGGGTTGATGAATTCACAGCAGGGATGATTCAACATATGCAAGTAAATAAATGTAATAAGACACTTAAATAGACTTAAAGACAAAAATCACATGATCATCTCAATAGGTGAAGGAAAAACCTTTGAAAAAATACTACATAGCTTCATGAGAAAAGTACCAGAGAATGTAGGGCTATAGGGGACATATCTTCAACAATAAAATCTATATACGAAAACCCCATCATCATCATCATCCTAAATAGAGAAAAATTTGAAGTAACCCCACTTAAGTCAAGAGTGGGACAGGGATATCCGCTATCCCCACTCCTTTTCAACATTGTGCTCAAGGTATTAGCCAGAGTGAAGAGGGGAGAGCCCGTGAGGCCTCAACCCTACACAAAGAGCTACAGGCAACTAAGGAACACAGAGTGTAAGAGGAGGAAAAGACATCTAATACCAAATGATCACTCCTGCAAACATACCCAGCAGAAACATTACACAGACTGAGCAGGTTATATTTAGGAATTTAGGAATTGTTATATTGCATGTAACAATAATTAATGAAAGAAGAGGCCATGAATTTGAAAGAAAGCAAGTGCGGGTATGGGGGGGGTAAGTTTTGAGGGAGAAAAATGAAATGATTTTTATAATCTGGAGGATATAAGAAAAGATCTTAACAAAAACGTGTTTAAAAATTAAAAATAAAATAAATCTAAAACAATTATTGAAAACTAAACAATAACTTCTCTGGAATATTTTCTACAGAGAGAAAAGTCTTTTTGAAGAAAAAATTAGGAAAATAATAAAATACTGTGTATGTAGATTTAAGACATATAGCACAGAAAGTTATACATTAGAAAGTAATACCCTGGTGTTGGGAGGCCATGTGCACACAGAAAGCTAACAGCTTATCACCAGGTGCCCTGGGGCCCTGCAGAGTCCCCTCCTGGAGTGGGAAACGGGACACACACAGTGCAGGCCACACGTATGTGACTATTCTCCAAACTGGAATTGTTTGAATTAAACCTAGGAGCCTTAAAGCTTTTTAAAATATTTCTAATTTAAAATTTTAAATGTATATATATATATATATATATATATATATATATATATATATATTTCAAAGTCATCACTGCCAAAGCTGCTCACTGATGGGGGCTTTTTGTCTGCCTTTGTGATTTTTAAATACTTTGCTGAAAGCTGGGTATCAACAATAAAGCTCACTACCCTCTGACAGTGTGATTGTGGAGATACAAACTGGAAAATATAATTTAATAGTTAAAGAGGGGGAAGACAACAAGAGTATATTTCTATGTCTGTGTGCATGTGTGTCTGTATGTGTGTGTGTGTGTGTGTGTGCCTCTGTGTGTGTGTGTGTGTGTGTGTGTGTGTGTGTGTGTGTGTGTGTGCCCATGTCTATATGTGTGTGCCTGTGTCTCCTATTAGTTTGGATCCATTATGATCCTAACTAAGATATCACTGAGTACCCAGTAAGTCCTCCCTGGCAGTGAGGCTTCAAATGGAGAAACCTCATTACTCAAATTTCTCCTTCCATTTGTCAAAGTGAACAGTCCAGGTTATAAGCATTAAGCAAGAGAAAAAGCTCTTATCTCTACCCAAAGACCCAAAATGTGCAGCAGGGTTGCTGTAAAAAGTTTATTGCAGTCATGATTGGTGATAACAGCTCCGGAAAATAGAAACCAGGGCATCCAGTTGTCAGGTGATTCATAAAATCTGAAGCTTTATCTCAACTGATTGTATGTATTTGAATGAGATACCCCATGTAGGAAACCTCACAGAACAAAATGCCTCTTACATATTGATGTGGCCAGTGTTCACAGGAGCCAATAAAATTCATGGAGTGGCAAAGACATGATCTCAAGATGGCAGCCACAATTGAGGCTCTTTGCCACTGCTAACCTCTACCTGCAATTCCCTTTGTTTTCTTCTACCAACCACACACCTACTAAATCCCTACATACTCCCAAATCCTTCTTGCAGGTCCTTAGTTGTTCCCTGTCTAGATATCAGTCTCACAAACCATCTGGGCATGCACACGTGCACACACACACAGGAGAGTGTGTATGTACACACACACACACACACACACACACACACACACACACACACACACACACACACTGGTTAATCTTTGTTTAATATAAATCCTTACCACTGTGGTTTGGGAACTAACTCTGTCTATGAGCCCTGTGTTCCTGAACATCAGGCTCCCAACAGGTGTAGCTGACATCACGGTAATTTTTCTAAAAAATGTTATCATATGATACAAAGAGAACCTAAAGCCAATCGAATTAATAAGGACAAGTTCTTGCTTTTCTGCACACATGCCCTTCCTTCCCATCATCTGAAGCACCCACTCTGAAGCAGATGCTTCCTCCACACAGTCCTTCCAGAGCCTTCTTCTAGCCATTCGGGTACAGTGTGCATTATAAAACCACTTCACTTTCCCTGGGGTTTGGGTTTTGACCCAATTTCTACAGAGGAATGTAAGATTTATACTACAGAAAGGACATATTCCAGTTCTGTTCCTATTGAGTCTCACAAAGCCCTTTTCTCTGTGCAGTCTGTCTGTCTGTAAATGTCCATCCTGTGCTTAGGGCACAGGTTGAGACACTCTATCCCTTTCCATTCTCTGGCTTCATCTCACCTGAATAGAGAGCAGAATTATGAGACTACAAGCTTTGAGCCTAGACAGTTTTACATCACAGTGATGGAGACCTACGTGTCTGTATAACAGATGTGTGTTCACATGTGTGTGTGCATGTGTGCATGTCAGTGTGTATACATTCACATATGGAAATCAGAGGGAAATGTTCCAAGTTGGTTCTCACCATCTGATTTGCAAAGGCAGGATCTCCCTTGTTTGTTTCTCTGAGCAGCTGCTTCAGGCTAGCAGGCTCACAAGCTTGCAGCCAGTTGTCCTGTCCACTTCACTGTGCCTGGGCTGGGATTGCAGACGCACTCTGCTGCATCTGGCTTTTTATGTGGGTCCTGGGGATGGAACGCAAGCCATTAGGCTTACGTGGCTGGTGCTATTACTCATTGAGCTGTCTCCCCAGTCCTAGCTTGTGGCTTTTGAGAAAGTTACCTTTGGACTCGGTTTCTTCTTTCATGGTTGGACTCAGTTTCTTTTTTCATGGTTGGAAAGTAAAATGCACATCCCAGCCCTGAAGTCTACTGATGAGAACCAGAGGTAGCGGGTAAAGCCCCTGGTGGGAATTAGAGTGGAGTGCAGTTTTCAAGACATCTTTGGGATCGGATCATGAAACAAGTATTAGGTTGGCCAGGACCTTCAGCCAGGAGTCTCGGAAATCACACACAGAAGCAGCCTGCAACTGTGTACGATTCAGTTGCCAACTGTAACCAATGGTGGCTGCTGGAGAATATAGCATGCTCCTTCGTTCATGCTGGGCTGCAAGGGGCTGGCCCTTGACTTCCTGGGGGCTCTCAAGTCTAAGGAGGTTTAATCAGTAACCTGAAAAGCAGGTGAGGTGATAAGAAGGGGAAAAAAGGCCTGGCATTAGTTTATTTATGTGACTGTCCCTATACCAGCCTAAGGGCAAAGAGTACCCTTTCCATGGCAACAGTGACAAAACAGACTTCCACCAGCTTGAACTGTGGCCTAAGAATGCTGACCTCCAAAAAGGAAAGCTGTGTTCCCTTTCCTATGTGCTCACACACTCACAGCTAAACTAAGACAGTTCCTTCTTAGTGTCCTGTCTCTTGTAAGGTGCCCCAAACCCACTGTTTACATCGTCTCTGCCCCCCTCAGTGGGTATCTTCCCTCCCTTCTGAAGCCGGTCCTGATCTCTTCAGCACTCCTAGAATTCCCAGTCAAGGCTCTGCACACTGGTCTCTAGTGAAATAAGGGCTGGAAAGTCCAGGTTTTTCATCTTGTAACTAAAAACTAACCCTGGAATTGGGAAGGAGAATTCAGAGGCAACAATCAAGCTGCTACCAATTGAGGACATCAATAGTATGCATCAGGAAGCGTTGTCAAGTGGGATAGCATTCCTGGTTGTTAATCTCCTTAAGAAAAAGTCCTCAGTGGCAGCAAGCTCAAAACCACTCATGGGAAACAATGGGGTCTTCAGCCAACACTGCTGGGAGGATTGAGTATCCACACACAAAAGAACGCATGGACCCTTCCTTACATATACAACTTAATTCAACATAGATCTAATCCAAGACAATAAAAAGTAACACTCTAAGGAGAAAGGCTGAGAGTGGGCTCAGGAAATAAAATGCTTGCTATGCATACACAAGAACCTTAATTCAAGTCCCTAGGCCCCAGGTAAAAGTAGACGTGGCATATGTTAATAATCCCAAACACAGGGGTTGGAGACAGGCAGATCCCAGGGACTCAGTAACTGAATGGCGAGCTCCACGTTCAGAGACAGACCTTGTCTCAAACAAATGAGGTGGAGAGCAATAGAAAAAGACATTTAACAAGGATTTCTGGCCTCCATATGTGCATGCATGGTGTATACACACACACACACACACACACACACACACACACACACACGTGCGCGCTCACATACACACAATTTTATTTAACTCTTAATAGAAACATAGAAACCATGGAAATAAATCTTCATTCTCTTGAATTTTACAGCAAATTCTAAGAAATATCACCAAAAGCATGAGCAACAAATACAAAATTGACAATTCTGCCAAAATGTAAAACCTTTGTGAATCAAAGGACACTGTCCAGAAAGTGAACGATAAATGTTTGCAAGCTATGCACCTGGTAAGGGTCTAGCATCCAGAATAGTATAAAGAACTTTTATTATTGAATAAGGAAACAATCTAATTTTTTCGGTGTTTGTATGTAAGCCAGACCAGAGGATAATGTAAGAGGGAAAAACTTATAAAAATATTTTTCTTTGAGGAACAATTAATTCAATGAGTCCTAACCCTATGAAAACATTTTTAGATAATCAAGAAATTTTGGACATGCCAAACATTAAGTTATCTGAATTTTTAAATCACTTTATTTTTTAAGTTTTTATTAAATGTTGTAAAAGCATAATGGTTATTGGTTCCAAAAATTAAAGGTGTATGCTGAAGAATTGAGAATAAAACACTATAAACTCTAGGATTTGGTTTATATATTGTTGAAAAATTAGAAGGAAATAGATGAACCAAGAATGGAAAAGTGTCGCTATAGTTAAGGTCAAGCAATCTGCAGTAGTTTATCATACACAACAAGGATGTTTTAAAATTTGTGTACAGGGAACACTCTGCTTCTTGGTGGAACAGCGTATGTGGGTAGTGAGAAAAGGAACCAATGGCCAGCTTCCCCTCCCCCACCCCACCCCACCCTACCCATGGTAATGTACTCACTGAGATCTTGGTAAGAATGTAAAGCAACACGGACAGAACGGAAAGGTAGATCTGGATTCGCTTGCCTCCAAACCGCTTCCGCAGATACTCTGGCATCGTCACCACCTGGATGGGATGGAATGGAGCCAAAGTGAACAGAGAGCCCAGGGCAAGCAGATACATGGGGTCCATCCTGGTGTCAGAGCCAGGGAGAGTGGTCAGGGAGTCATACCCCTTGTTAGTCCAGGAAGTCAACAAAGCAGCCAGTTGTCATTTGCTTAGTTCAGTCCACATACCCAATACAGTAGAAGTAGGGGAGGCCCTAGCATTCAGTTGCAGTATATCAAAAGTATCCAATAAACACATGACTGACATAACCAAGGAGGCAGGTGCTTGCCCTGGAAAAGGTGAATGCAAAGGTGTTTGTATGTGTCTGTCTCTCTGCATATGTCTGTCTGTATGTATGTATGTATTTTTTCTATATAGTGCATCTACTACAAATAAGACAATGGTAATCGCTTACTAATGCACCAAAGAAGTTGTCTAGTTAAATGTGACTATCACCTTGTTCTACAAGGCAGTACAAAGGATTGTACTTCAGCCTTCCCAAATATTCTGCTAGTTCCCTTCTGCAAATCTCAACCACACTCTGTTTTGCTCCCTGTATCCTTAGCCTGTTGTCTTCTGGAACCAATATGTCACTAGCAATCTGTGAGCCTTTGTGGTAATATTATTTTAAGGTATGTTACATTTGTTTATGCTCTGGAACGTTTCTTTAATGATGTAAAGATGTGTTGCTTTTGTTTATGCAGCATTTCTGAAACTCTGTGAAGCTGTGATTCTTTGCCTGTTTAAACACCTAAAAGTCTAATAAAGAGCTAAACGGCCAATAGCAAGGCAGGAGATAGGATAGGTGGGGCTGGCAGACAGAGAGTAAAAACAGGAGGAGAAATCTGGGACGAAAAGGGGGAGCAAGATAGAGTGAGAGGATGTCAGGGACGAGCTACCCAGCCAGCCACAGAGTAAAGTAAGATATACAGAAGTAAAAATCAGGAAAAAAAACCCAGAGGCAAAAAGTAGACGGGGAAAATTTAAGTTAAGAAAGCTGCCTAGAAACAAGCCAAGCTAAGGCCAGGCATTTATAAGAAATATTAAGACTCCATGTCTGTGGGTTTATTTGGGAGCTGGGTGGCGGATCTTCCAAAAGAGCCAAAGAGTAAAAAAGAGTAAAAAACAAACAACCACAAGTCTTCAGAAGATATAGCCTGCATAGTTTGCCCTATATCACCTTTAGCTCCCAATGTATACATTTACATGAAGGAGGTGCTTATATATGTCACTTAGGAGGTGGTGATAAAGCTATGTTTGATCAGCCACATACTCCAAATGGGAGATGATGTTGTGCATAAATGAAGGGTGATATATGATGGGGACATCCTTCTGTGTATGTTTATCTTATTGGTTGTTGAATAAAGCACTGTTCGGCCAATGAGGCAGAAAGATAGGTGGGACTAGGAGTCGAGGAGGATTCTGGGAAATATAGTAAAGTCTTGTAATCCAGGCAGGAAGTGACATAGCAGGCAGACTCAGAATATAAGCAGGGACAAACAGGAAGTTGCTCTCTTCCTCTTCCTCCTGCTCTCTACTCTGGAGCCGCCATGTGATCCCAGGATGACAGGACGTATTCTGCGGCATCCTCCATAAGATAAGTCCTAGTCATTGGCCAACAGCATTGTACCTAACATAAGTCTCTGTGTGTTATTTGGGGCCCTAATGCGGCAGGCAGAACTCAGGCAGCTTGGCGGAAAGACTTATCATTACAGACATAGTTCTTTTTCTCAACCTATTTCCTTCCCTTCTAGGGGAGGAAGTAAACAAGATCATAGCAGGGTAGCACAAGAACACACCCTGAGAAATGATGCAGGATGCTTGCGGGGCCCTGAGTAAAGTAGGGTCACTTAGGGACCTTCCTAGATGGAAGAGTAATGAACTTGGACTGAATTGAGCCCCTGCAGACAATCAGGAGCTATCTTAAAACCTAGGAATGAAAACAGACCTGGACTATTCTCTGTCATTTATGCCATAAAGTCCCCTGTGGACTCCAAAAGGATCAAGTTCACATGTATACTTGCTGATGAGGAGAGATAACAGAGTGGGTACTTACTCCAGCCCTGATGTAAATAGGGACGAATATCCAGCCCAGCACAACCACAAAAATCAAGGCCTGCAACCAAAACAAGAGGTAAATTCAGATCAGAAGAAAACTTACCCACCTCTACCTCTTTCAAGAGACCCTCAACTGCTATAGAATCCCCACCCCCTCCTTCCTTCCTTTCTTCCTTCCTTCCTTCTTTTCTTCCTAAGTGGCTAGGATAGATGTTGCTACTTGCTTGGCCTATGGAAAAAGCATGTGAGACAACAGTGGAAGAGAACCCAGGGTGCAGCCCAGACTTCCCGCTGTCAACACAGAGCAGACTCCCCATTGTCAATACAGAGTAGACTTCCCCCTAGAGCTCTGAGTTCTCTTTTTTCTTCTTCCCTGGTTTATAAGTAGTAAAATATCATGTAGAGAAAAATGGAAAGAAAGGAAGGAAAAAGGAAGGAACAGAGGGAGGGAGGGGGAAGGATAGAGGAAGAGAGGAAAGAAAGATGAAAGGAGGGAGGGAGGAAGATCCAGCAGCATTTCCCAACCTCTAATATGGCTGGAGGAAGCCTCCCCTTTAGGACCAAGGGAAGAGAGGGGGGCCCTGTGAGGATATAACCAGAGTGCCTCTCCTATGAAAGCTCCCGGAGTCAAAATGTTCCCATCGAGGCCTCACCTTCTCGGATGAGCAGACGGGAGGTGGGAGGGGGAGTGGGGGGATCAGGGGGAGAGGAGGGAGCGGGAACTGTGATTGAAATGTAAAAAAATAAATTAATTTTAAAAAATAACCCCATCTGCACCCAGGGTGGTTCTGAGGATCCCATAACATTTCAGGGTCCTCCGAACATAGACAGTGCTGGCTGCTAAGACTCTGCTGTAACCACACACCGGAAGCTTAGTCCTCCATGTAGAAAGGTGGCAGTGCCTCTATGAGGTAGCAGAGCACACTGGGAAGGCCTTGTGTCTTCTAGGTAATTCTAAAAGGACTTCCTGCTGTGGGTGACGTCCCTCCATCATTTGCCACCCACACTGAGGTTACACAGTCCAGGGGGAGCCTCACAACAGCCTGAACAGTGTTGTTTAAACTTCAGCCTTCAACTCTATTGACTAAATAAGTATCTTTTCTTTATAAAGTTAATCTGCCTCCAACATTTTATTACAGTAATGAAAAAGGAACTGATACCAGCTCCTTCTACCCCTAGGATACAGTGGCTCGGGTATTACTCACGTTCCATTCAAAGCCTCCCATGGCAATGCCTGAGGCTGCTCCTGTCCCTGCCAGTCCCACAAAGTGACCACTTCCAATGTTACTGGCAAAGAGAGAGGCTCCAATCTGGAAACAAAAGTAAATAAATAAATAAACAAATAAACATGAGCAATCAGAGGACTGCTGGGTCTTGCCTATGTTGACATCTGTGGGTCCAATTCCCACAGCAGGCATGGGGACTTGAAAAATAACAAAAACACAAAGAGGCTTGAAGGAGCAACAGGACACATCTACACATCAGACCATCTGTGGGTCATTCTTTAACTTGATTTGAACTGTGAGGAGGACAGGAGAAGTCCCACAGCCCATCAGGGTGCCCTGTGAGTCCAGCTGCTCAGGAGCTGAGCCATTCATCTCTGCATCCTGTGCAGGGAGTGTAACATCAGAAGGCCACCGTTGCAGCTGGGTGAGAGCGAGGATAGCAACTTGGCCTAGGTGAGACAAAAACAAGCTTGGAGACCGGCTGTTTATGCTTTAAAAACAAAGCCCACAGCCTTTGTTAGTGGGTTTGATGAGGGAAGGCATAACCAAGGCTGGCAAGGTGAATGCCACGCATTAAGAAGAGAAAACTTGTAGGTAACATTATACAGACTGAGCAGGGAACATACACAGGGTGGCCACCAGAGCATCTCAGAGAAAGGGATGGAATAAAGTCAAGGGAATATTGCTGGTACCAGGATATCCTGGGACTGGATTGGGTTCTTTTATGTAAGGAGGACTGCTTTGGCCTCATTCCAGACTTGGTCCCAACCCAACCCCCACCCCACGACCTGTGCCCAATCAGCTACAAAACCCCCGTCTGTCTCCACAATATTATTGACATCTAGCATTTTTTGTTTTTAGGATTTATATTTATTTTGCCCATTCCCAGTTTTTAAAGTAGACAGATTTGCTTATGAAACAGCTTATTTTAAAAACACAAAATTTAAGTACAAACAATGGGGTTAATTAAAGTCAGCAGAGTGATGGCAGACAGCAGACAGCCAGGCTGGAGAGCAAGAAGAGCACATGGGGGCCACACAGTGGGGGACACGGGTAACTGTGGTGATATCTTGCTTGTGCAAATAAAGCTTCTCTGAAGACCAGAGGATGGAGCTTGCCACTAGCTAACCATAGAGGTCTGGAGGTCTGTACAGACAGACAGGAAGTGAGACGTCTGGTCGGAGAAAGGCTATAAGCAGGCTCTTTTCTGCTGAGAAGAATGAAGGCTTTGGCTTGCTCCTTCTTCTCTCTGATCTTTCAGCATTTTCCTCTATATCTGACTCCAGGTTTTTATTTTTTAGACCAATTAAGAACTCCATTTACAGATAACTTTAGCTTCTACCTGCTACTTAACAATCCACACAGTAAGAGGTCCTTAAAGATAACCTGTATCACTTAATTAACCATGTAGTGTTTTATACTATATAATAGGATCATAAGGCCCCAATATTCCTTTAGGACAAATCCTTAAATGATTTTAATACCACTAACTCATTCTTTTGAAGTGTAAATTGCTTTAATTGGATTACAATTAATTACAGATAAATTTTAAATACACCATTGCTACTATATTAAAATTATACTATTTATAGCCAATATTCAAGGAGAATCTACTAATAAATGCTACAATAGGCATAAGTCTGACACACTTGTTAATTGATCCCATAGATATAATCTATAGATCATGATATTAGAGTCTATTCTGTCTCACTAAGTCAGGAACACTGCAATCACGGTGCACACACAACCAAGGATCACGCTCTTCAGTTAGCTGTTGCAGCTCAGATGAATGTGTGAATGAAAGTCAGGTGCAGTTCTTCATCAGAGGTACTAGTGGGAGTCACCAGGCTCCTTCCAATGTAGACTCCCAATCTAGGCCAGTAGATGAGACAGCAACAGAAATGAAAGAAAAACCTTCAGAAAGTCCGATTTCTCAACACCCTTTTCTTCATCATACACTTGTGTTTCTCATGCTGAGTAGCTGTGCTCTTCGGGTGTTTAAGAAGGAACTCCTTGTGGGTGGGTGGCAGAGGCAGATATTTTCTGGCCTACCTGACCAACCCCACATCCCATCTGAGGTTTTCAAACTTCTCTTCTTCTCTCAATATAATCTTCCTCAGGCAGAGTGCTGTTTTTCTCTCCAGTGCTGTGGTGTCTGTTTTGGCTGTGTGTGTCTGTGGTGTCTGGAGAGAGGCGAAGACTCTCAGAGATACTTCATCCAGATTCATGCTGGGCATCCAGCAGTGCCTTTTCCATGTCGTCATCATAAAGAGAGACGGAGGCTGGAACACTGCTCCAGTTCCCATTGCTGAAACACAGTTCTACCCAGGCACCCTGCAGGCTACAGGTTCTCCTCCCCAGTCAGCCGAGGAGCCTGAGCCCAACTGCTGCAAGGGCGCAGGGTTCCATCTGGTACTTTCTACATGGGGATGTGGAGAGACAGACCGGGGTGGGGAGAGAGAGAGTACTCACGAGCATTTATGTGCATTTGTGTGGGGGGGGTGCTATGGTATGTACATGAAGGCCAAAGCACAACTTGCAGGAATCAGTTTGCTTCTTCCACCTTATGGGTCCTTGGGATTAAACTCAGATCTTCCGGATGGCTTTACCCACTGAGCCATCCCACCAGCACTTTTCTATGTCATTTCAAGTCTCTCTCTCCCTCCCTCCCATTCCTCATCCCCACCCACCTACCCACATGTTCAGTTATCTCTGCAAAGCATAGTTCTACTCTGACCAGAGAAGTTCTCCTGGGTCCTCTCTACCACCAGCTCCCATGGGCCCACTAAGCAGTGTCCTGAAAGCTCCAAGCCTAGCAATAAATCTCTAGGAACTCAGTAAGATTTCAAAGCTAATTTTCTCTCACACGAATGTGCTTGAACTTCACATTACAGTTGGGATTCTTTCTTGTTCTCTTACCATCTAGGTACCCACACCACTTGAGAGCCTCCCCACTTCTCATATTACAGGTATTCAGAAGGCAATCAAGATGTTGGCTTACTAACGACTGTCATGGATCTATCTCTAGTCAGTATCCATTTTCTCCCATTTCACCCCCAGTGGACAACTACTTGACCCTTAAAGACGATTTATATTTCAAAGCCTAAAGTCCAGCATGACTTTATCTGGAGACAAGATTATTTTGAAGCTTATCAGGTTAAATGAAGTCATACAGGCAGAGCCTTGTGATAAGATTGGTGTCTTTATAAAAGAAAGAGAAGATCCCAGAAATCTTTTATTCTCCCCTCCACTGCCCCACCACACACACACACAGAGGAGGGGGCTACATGAAGACCCAGGAGGGCAGCAGCTATCTGCAAACCAGGAAGGGAGATCTCACCAGAACCAAGTCTGGTAGCACCAAATCTTTCAACCCACCTCTCAGCACCAGCTCCTTGGCAGGAGTCCCAGTCCCTCTAATGCCCATCAATCTGAGAAGAACTGCCCCTCGATTATTTGGACCATTTACCCAGGACAGCTTGCCTCTCACTGCAATTTAGATCTCTGATAAGATCAATTCAGTCTTCCATAGGACAGTGATTCTACCATTAAAATTTTCCTTTTGGTCCCTCTGGGGTTTGACACAAACTGAATGATTTCCTGTGAGCCTTTTCTTAAGGGAAAACTACTTTCACCCACAGGAAAACATACAACTGTATCATTTCTCCCTGCTCTTGATGTTAGAGCTAGAAAGCAATGGGATTACACCTATCTCCAGGACCAAAGACAGACAGTGTTTAATGACTATGCCTTCAATGAGTAACTCAGCCCTGGAAATGGACTCCTGGAACCAGAGCTACTCACAGTCTTCTGCAGGCTCATCAGTTCCACCTGGGACTTTTGAGACTGCAACTTCTCAGTTACCACCCAGACTTACTTGGGAGCAGAAACAGTCTCTGGCTACTCAGAGTGCTAAGATCAAGTGGACAAAAAGTTGGTGTGGAAGAAATACCTCTCTCTAAATGCCTGACTTTTATCTGCAGAGTTGTAACCATGAGTTACAGAGTTAAGGTCTGTCCAATGGGAGACACTATCATTTCAGTCACATGTCAAAACTCAGCACATGGTCTGAAAGAGGCTTTGATCGTCTCACCTCTGAAACCCCAGAACTACTAAACTCAAGATTTGCAAGTTGGTCTCAGGTCACAGCCAAGTTTTGAAACCGTTGCGGTGAGAATCACCTGAAGTGATTCAGCAGATTGTGGGAAAGCCTTCTTCAAACAACATAGCTCCTCAGGAGCCACAGTGAATGAAATTCCAGCATTTAAAGAAGCAATTGCTCCCAGACAAGCTCAGGCGGCAGAGCAAGTTACAAGCCAGCCTGGTTATGTAGTGACGTGATGTCCCATATGAAAAAAGAGTTCCTAGAAGGGTATCATGTGACCTCCAGGGATCTGCCTATCTCTATCCTATACTCCATCCCTAGTGTTGGATCTACAGGAGTGAATTGTTGTGCCAGATTTTACACAGGGGCTGGGGATCTGAATTCAGGTCCTTATGCTTGTTATCCTAGTTAATGGTTACTATTACTGTGATGAAACATTATGACCAAAGCAAGTTGGGGAGGAAAAGATTATTTGGCCTACACTTCCATATCACTCCTCATCATTGAGGGAAGTCAGGACAGGAGCTCACACAGGGCAGGAACCTGGAGGCAGGAGCTGATGAGAGGCCATGGAGGGTTGCTGCTGACTGGGCTTGCTCATCATGGCTTTCTCAGCCTGCTTTCTCATAGAACTCTGGATCACTATCCCAGGAATGGCACCACCCATAATGGACTGGGCCCACCATCAATTATTAAGAAAATGTCTTACAGATGGATCTTATGGAGGCATTTTCTCAACTGAGGTTCCCTCCTTTCAGATAACTTTAGCTTCTGTCAAGCTAACATAAAATTGGCCAGCACACTGGCACAGCAAGCATTTTACCCACTGTGCCATCTACCTAATGTTGTAGGTTATACTCAAACAGGTGAATCCTTTTCAATGACTCGCTGTTGACAAGTAAATAGAGTCTTGTAGGAAGTTAAGGCCCATGAGGTGCTGAGGAGCCAACCTGGAGTCTGCCTGGCGCTGTCAGAGATCCTGATTGTGACTAGCCAATGAGGGGGTGGCCGTGCAATGTTGCTAAACTTTTCTCCTGACTCTCCGTGTCTGTGCCGTTGGCACCGAGCTTTCTCTCCCCCTCTCCAGAAGGAGCCGTTAGGACCCAGCAACATCTCTCTTATATTTGTGATATTTCTAGTTAAAAAATACAAATGCAACTCCTTCCTCTACACCATCCTGATTAGCATGGATATGGATGCTCTGGTTTTTTAACTCTACCTTAAGAACATTGTGAGAGACACTCAATGAGATTTCATTGGGACATTTACTACCGTGCTACTTACAACAGCTGAAAACAGGAGAACATGTTTCTAACTAAAATGCCGAACGATATTTTAAAAATTGATAAATTAATATTCATACTAATGATGGAATACTATGCAGCCATTAAATTAAATGATAGTTTGGGAAAATTTTGCTATAACATGGGAGATGATCATGATAAAATGTAAACTGAACTAACATACAGGCAGGCATGGTAGAAATGCCAACAATACCAGACCTCAGGAGGCTGGGACAGGAAGGTTACCAGACTGCCCTGGTTCACATAGGGAGTGCCAGATCAGTTAAGCTATGTCAGAAACCTTGTCTCAATAAATCAAAATGGAGACAGATCTGGTGGAGCACCATGTAATCCCAGAACTTCAGAGTGCAGACAGGAACGTCAGGAGTACAGCTACATATTGTTTGAAGCCACAAGGGCTACAAGAGACCTTGTTTCAAAATAACACAAAAGATAGCTTCATATAATATAGCCTATGTGCCATATGATCCTCAAAATATTTAAGTGCATGTGTGTGCATGCATATACATAAATTGATACATGCATATACATGTACATGCATTATGTATATACATAATTCTGGCATGGTTGTGTTTGGAAGAGAAAACACAGAGCACATATTTATTTTGCTTTTTAGACTTTTCTAATTTTTCACAATGATTTTATGAAATTTAATTATTAGAACACAAATCTTTAGACCCTCCAGCACTCTCTCAGACTCACTGACAGAGCCTGAAGGCTGAGAAAAAGCAGGCATGTAAGTTCAGCATTGGTGTCGTGTAAAAATGTCACCAAGGGCTAGTGAGACAGCCCATCAGGTAAGGGACCTCACTGCCACATTTGACAACCTGAGTTCAACACCCAGAACTTAAATGGTGGGAGAAAAAAAGAGACAGAATTCCCACCAGTTGTCCTCTGACTTCTGCACACAAACATGGCATGTGCACCAGAACAAATATGTACATGGACACACACCATTTAGTTATTTAACTAAACAAAGAAATGAACTGATGTGGTAAAGTTCACTGACTGCTAACTACAATTGCTTTTTGTATGAGGAGAAGTAGAAAACAAATCCTGCTGACATAAGAGCCTGTAGGTGAGTACACTCAACCTTGCTGTTTTCAAATGAAAACTAAACTATGTCACCAAGGGGGAAAGTGATTCAAATCACACACCGACTTTACCTTTACCCCATGGCCTAAGGAAATCAGCAGCCTGTGTACACCCAGGACCCTGCACCAACAGCCATGCTTGACAGCCCAGGAAAATGGCATAAGCTCCTTCTCCTGAGCACAGGGGGTGCACTCCGACCTGGTTCTAATCTTGCCTTTGACATAGCAAATTACAGGACCTGAAGTCAGTTGCTTTAACGCTTTGAACTTCAGTTTCCTCTACTCTAAACCAAGAATAAGAATCCCTCTTTGCCAGCCAGGTGCAGCAGAGTGCACCTATGTCAACAATGTAAAGTAAAGGTGGAAGGATAGATGTTCAAGACAAGCCATGGCTATATGGCAAGTCTGAGGACAGCCTGTGTTGCATGAGAGCCTGTCTCAAGATAGAAAAGGGGGAGAGAACGAGAAGACTCTCAGTCGCCCTCAGAACAGGTTGTGAGGTGGCAGGTGTGAGAAGTCTCTGAGACAGTTCACCCTACAAAGACACACCATTGTGAAGAAGTACTGATAATGCTGTTACCAACACGTGTTTATAGACTATGATGAAGTTCCTGAGAGACACCAAGATTTTTCCTTTCAGGAACAAGATCATCATAGCTCAAAAGAAAAATGTTCTCAGCAACTGCTTTCTTTATTAAAGGTCATGCCATGCCCAAAATATCCAGTATCCAGAGCCGACTCTGCTTCCTGTGTCAGTTCTCTCCTTTAAAGGACATCGAGATTCCCGGGGCCTCCTCTCCGTTCACTGGGTCATGCTAGACATAGCTCTCCAGTGATGCTCAAACATGAGCTAGCCCAGAACACGAAATGTGCACTCACCTCTGCATTTCAGGTAACTATGAATGCTGTTGTATAAGCAGGCATTACCCAATATTTGGCATACACATACTACCAGTGTTTTGATTGTTTGAAAGTCAGATTTAACTAACCATTCTATATCTTCTAAATATGTTATCCTCTATTTTGCTAAATCTGGCGGTTCTCATTAGAATCATCTAAAGTTTAATTAATATGAATTGCTGGGACACACCCTCAGTTTCTGATTCAGTAAGTCTAGGTTTCTAACAAAAGCCTGTGTCTTGCTGATGCTTCTACCCTGGGTACCACTCTTTGAGAGCAGCATCCTGGCAGAATAAGATATAAAGAAAACCACTAACTTCTGTGATGTCTCTGTTAGACCTTTATCTTACTGAGTGGCCACAACAACTCTTTAAGGTTGGAATTATTCCCTTCCCAACTTCACATTATAGAGGAGAGGCCTGGAGGTTAGAGTTACAGAATGACTTGTCCAAAGTTCTATAACCAAGGGGGGCTGAAGTCTACCGACCCAAGGAGAGAACACAGCATCACACTGACTTGGCTTCCTCCCTCCTCCTTCCAGGCTACAGTCTCCCGGATGTCCCTAAAGGGACACTGGAATAACACCCTACTGCCCATCTCTGTGAACTCAGTTTGTGCTTGTCTGTATTGTGTTTGCTTTCCTATTCTCCCTCTCAGGAATCCTAGCTAATCCTGGTTGACATATTTTTTTGTTTCTTTTGGGGGGGAATTTTATTTGGTTGATTGATTTGGTTTGGTTTGGTTTTGTAGCCTTGGCTATCCTGGAACTCATTATATAGACCAGATGGCCTCAAAAAGAGGTTTTTCCTGCCTCTACCTCATGAGTGCTGGGATTGAGGCATCCTTTTCAACATGGAAAGTTTGGAGAAATTTGACCTTTGACTTTTGCCATCTCTTGGGATAGTACTTCCTGGCTTTAGACAGAAAATAAGGTAAGTCTCATATATTCAGAATATTTTATTTCTAAACCTCTGGCAAACATTTAGACACAAGCTTTGCTCCAGAGACGTCATAATTTGTTTACTTTGGGTGAGCTCATGTCCCCAGAAACAATGACTGCTTTCATTACCTCTGTACACATCTCTCCTTACTCAAGGATCCAAAGAGGCAGAAAATCAGGAAACCATTGCCAATCCTGGTGTTTTCCCAATGGGTTTGGTACAAAAGTTGTTCAACAGCATCAGAGATCAAAGAGGTTACACCAACAAGCTAGCCGCCAATCTAGATGAGCCTCTCTTTGGAATCTTTAGCAGCTCAGGGTCCTCACTCAGAGGGCATGGGCTACTGTCACTGTGTCTTTCCCACACTGGTCCTCATTTAGATCTTCAAATATGGCATGCTCCTTCCAGCACCAGGGCCTTTTGGCCATTCTGGAGGTTTATCGGTTGGTTGCAGAGTAGATTTTCAGGTTTTTCATCTGGAGCTTTTAGAAGGATTTTGGGATTTTGTTTTTTGTTTTTTCTTAAATTGCTCACCTCTGATTTTCAAATGAATGGTTTCTTCTATTCTTTTTCTTTTGTAATTGATACATAATAATTACGAATACTTACGGGGCACAATGTGACATCACAAGGATCAGCTGAGGATGACTGATTTATCCAAATCATCAACATTTTTTATTTCTGGCAGGCCCCTTATGCTTCTTCTGATCCTGACCTAAAAGCCCTGTCCTCTGAAAGGTCTCCCCAGCCCGCCTTTGCAGGTTAAGGAACACCCCTCCCTGCCCCACCCAATATTTGAATGTATTGACTCTAATACATTTCCTGCTGAAACCTTAATGTTACTTATAATTTTACAAGTATTTTCTAAAACTGTGAGTGATGTGTATAGTGATCTACAAGCATCTATCATAGGATCTGGCTTACAGGAGGCAACACCACACAGGTGCAGAATGAATGAGAGAGTAACATATAAATGGATGAATGAATAAATGAATGAATGATTGATGATATAGCTAATGGAGAAAGGCCTAAACACAAGATACAATAATGATGATAAAAAAGGTGTGGGTGTGAATGCCTATAATCTCAAAACTCTGGAGACTAAGGCAGGAAAATGGTGATTTTGAGGCCAGCCTGGCTACATAGTAAGACCCTATCTTTAAAAAAAATCTATCATAATGGTGATGATGATCACCATCATCACTTGGAAGGTAGAGGCAGGAGATTCAGGAGTTCAAGGCCAGTTTCAACAGCATAGAGAGTTCAAGGCCAGCCTGGGCTATGTGAGATCCTGTCTCAAAACAACAAGAAGAACAAATAAAATGTCTCTATAAGATAGGTAGGACGATCTCTATTTTTTCCACTGAAGAAACTGAGACACAGAGAGACAGAGGCACCCAAGGCCATGCAGGGATGCATTGAGCTAAGGTTTTGAACAAGCTGGTTGGCTCCAGAATCTTTGCTTTTAATTTTAAATGGCCTTCACATTTTAGAGTTTACTTCAAATGTTAATAAAACTGCAGCTAACTCTGTTATATGCCACATGCCACTGGTAGACAAGGAAAACTCAGATGGCGTGAATGACCTATCTCAGCCGACAGTTCCAGCATTCTTCTGGCTTCAACCAACTTGAAACATTGATTATAATTCTGCTTGCCTTTTCTGACTACAGAGAGGCTAATCTGTTAGAAAACAATAGGAAGACAGCCAGTGGGAAGTGAGAGGCCAAGGGATTAGATAATGACCCAGTGACAGAAACTTGGCTACACACTGGTCACCTGAAGCCTGGAAACACAAAGAATACGTAGGGCAGGAGGTGGCCATATGTCAGTCAAAGAAGCTTCTCAGAGCCAGATGTGGGTCTGCAGATGAGACACAATGATGACACTGAGCCCGGTACTGTGGCGCACACCTGAAATCCCAGAACTCAAGAGTCTGAGGAAGGACAGCATGGGCTACGTAGTGAGACCCTATTCAAGATGAAAGAGGAAAAGGGAAGGGGAGGGAGAAGGAAGGAAAGAGTGTGAGGAGGAGGCAGCTCTTGAGAGGTAACTAAACTAAGCATAGGAAAGAATAGTAAGGAAAAGGCTTCAACAATGGGGGATGACAGAGAAAGAACAAGGAGCCAAAGGGAAGGCAGGGGTAGAAGAAGAAAATGAGAAGAACAAAAAGAGGAAAAGGAGGAAGACAAAGGGGAAAGGAACCAGGTGGTTTGAGAAGGCAGAAGCTGGCAGATACTGGCAAAAACATTCACTGTAAAGGAAATCACTCTGAGAAGTGCCAAATTTTGCCAACACTTGACTCAGACAGAAAAATTAAATTGGGCTGGGTGTGGTGGTGAACATCATTAATCCCAGAGGCAAGTGAATCTCAGTGAGTTCGAGGCCAGCCTGGTCTACAAAGTGAGTTCTAGAACAGACAGGGCTGTTACACAGAGAAACCCTCTTTTGAAAAACCAAAAAATAAAAAATAAGTAAATAAATAAAGGCCTGAGATAGTGAGGAAGTGGCCCAAACAATGCCATCCCAAGAAGTCTGGTGTGGCAAGACTTTATAGACACTGTCATCAGAAATAAGACTTATTTTTCCAGTTTTACCACCATGAAACTGAAAGATACAAGAGCAATGATTTGAAATCAGGAACAGTTTTAGAAAGGCTTTGCACCTACCTAACTTCCTCTACTCTTAATCACTGTGAGGCCTGCACCAGAGAGCAGGACACATCCCAATGCCTCAGGCAGCCACCAAGGAAGGCCTGGCATGGCAGCCTGCAGACAAGTCTGCCTCCTCCCTTTCTTTAATGCAGCCCCTATTCCCATCAAGGGCTTACTTGAGGTGCTGCAGGGCCTTGCAGTATGTATCACACTTAATGAATTTTTTTTAAGTTTCAAAAAGGAAAGGATGGGCCCTCATTCACAGGTTATAGGATAAATATGGGCACCAGCAGCTTCATGCAGGGCAGAGTTGACCAGGGTGGCAAATGAGACAGAAATTGCTCCTCCCAGGCTTCTAAAGGGCCAGCTACTTTTCATTCCTGCATGCTTCTTCCTGGAACTTTGTCACTTTGCGTGTTCTCTGCCTCCCCCGTGTCAATTTTCCTGCTTCCCTCTCTGTCTCTCTGATTCATTACTTCCCTGCATCAATGTCAACAGCCTACCATGTTTCCCTAGGCATTCTTTGGTCCCTATATAGCATGATAAATGGTTGAACTTCCGTCTTAACTTAAAAGTAAAATTAAGCTAGGCATGAAGATGCATGCCTGTAATTCCATCACTGAGGAGGCTGAGGCAGAAGGTTCTTGAATTCAAGGCTATCCTGGGCTACAAAGTGAGACCCTGCCTGAAAAACTTAATAAATAAATAATAAAATCAGGTATATTTCCTAAGACAGTTAAAAGTTTGAGGTGTTGTCCTCTTCCTTAAGGGTAATTATTATTGGGGCTCCTTTCTAGCCCTAATAGAAAAACTTGGTTTTCAGATTAATCTTATACTATACCTATTAGCGTCATCAATGTCTATCTCAAGACCTAAGCCAGAACAGAGGAGTCCTGGCTCTGTGCAAACGTGGGGAAGCCGCGCAGTGACCTGTCTTCCTCACAGTCCTTACCTAACTAGATTCCCTCAGGAATCAAACAGTAAGTCTTGCAGAGGCTCCACTGACAAAAAATGAAAATGAGACAAACCTGAGAATGGACAAGAAAGGCCTCTGTTCTGAGACTATACAATGTCCTTAAAACAACAATGTGGGCCCCTCTGCTGGTTTCTTTTCTTTTCTTAAAAAATTAGTAACAAGCTTGCTTCACATGTCAATCCCAGCTCTTGGAACACAGCTACATCCATTCATTTGTGTATTTCCCACGCATGTTTTTGTGCAGAGTTGAAGCCCTACAGAGATCTTACCTGCAAAGATGAGATCTGGCTTTTTTGATTTTCCCAAAAACACTGTGATGCACTCTTTTTATTGTTATTCTCTAAGGAGACAAACCATGGGTATTAAAGGACAGGCAGTCCCTCTTTTAAGGAAGGGTCTCTGTGTAGCCTAGGCTAGTTTCTAACTCAGGATCCTCCTGCCTCATTCTCCTGAATACTGAAATTAAAGTTATGTGCCACCATATCCAACCAGTTTTCAGGTGATGGACTGACAAGTGTGCCTGCATCGCTGTCCTTACCACACCAAGTCACCCCACTTATTCACACCTCTGTGGTATCTGTGCATAATCTAGCTCACCAGACTGCCTCACATGGTAAAGGAAGCTCCCCCAGAGAGGTTGACAACTTGTTCAATGTTGCAAGGCAGGGGAAGCCAAATCCTTTGGCTCCTAGTGTGACTGTTTGCTCCCGAATCACAGTGGGTTGGTTAGTTCAGCACTGTTGGATTTGATGGTTCCAAAGAGCCAGCTCTGCCAATGTACAGGTGTGTCCATACTTCCCTCTAAAACAAAGGCCCTCCTCCAGGCTATTAATTAGGGCCTCACATCTCAGAATTTCTGTTACCTCCAGCCGAGAAGTGGGGATTTCCCCCTTCAAAGCTCAAACCATAAGCTTCCTGGAACTCTCTCATTTCCCACGCCCGTCCAGCAATCTATATAGCAAAGTACTCAGAAAACTGTTAAGTAAAGGTGCCAGGCCACAGTACAGCCGAAAGGGTGTTCCTGAATGAGCAGTGCAATGCACTAAGCACTGTTTGTGGGTTCATGTTATCCCAAGGAGGTGGCTTTGGTTTGCCTCAAGTGTGACTTCATCTTCTGGGAGTCTCCCTGCCCATCTCCTGCATAAACTCACTCCTCTAATTTCACCTGTGGAGTCCTTGCCCCACCCCTCTGACTATCCTTCACTTCTGTCCTCAGGTCAAGGTACCAACTACTTCCCTCCCTGGGACTTAGTCCCTCAGGAATAGACTTTTCACCAGAGGCTTCTGATGGTTTTCCTTCACCAGTCATAACCACGTCCCCAGTGCCCCACTAGCCCCCAGGAATGTCTAGAACTAGCCTTCCCACAGTCTAACCGTCTTCGATTTTGTTAAACCCTCCCTGTCTCTGAATCAACACCAGTGGCTCTTCCTGCAGTTTGTCTGGCTACCTACAACTCCTGCTTGGAGCAACTATGCTAAAGACAGGTGAAAGGTGTGTCCCAGAGCCAGCAGGTGGAGATGGCTGTCAGGGGTTTGAGAGTCCCTGGCTTCTCTGAAAATCCTTGGGTCAACATATTTGAGAACTGATATTCTAATTATGGATTTAGGGACCAGTAATAGGCTAAATTGACTTTTTAATTTACCTTAAGAGGAAATTAGGAATATAATTTGGGTTCTATTTAAAATAGTTTTTAATTTTGGAAAGCAATCCTTAATGTCTTACATGCCACATTTTTACTTTTTTGTTTGTTTGTTTTGTTTTTCAAGACAGGTTTCTCTGTGTAGCCCTGGCTATCCTGGAACTCGCTCTGTAGATCAGGCTGGCCTTGAATTCACAGAGATCTGAATGCCTCTGCCTCCCGAGTGCTGGGATTAAAAGTGTGCACCACCACCACCCCACCACATTTTCTTTTGATTCCTTCTTACAGCTGTGTTGTGACAGTGTTTATAAACCATTTTAAATTTTAGAAAGTAAACCACCAGGATCATTCTTCCTCTAAACTAGCAGTTTTTGAATTCTGTTAAGTCAACAGAACCTTGTCATTAAACAAAATTTTAACAGTTCCCCCTTTTTAAAAAGTTGAGTTTTGGGGGAGTAAGTAACCCCAAAACATTTCTACAGTGCCTATGTGTGGTAGCAAACATGGATACTTACAATCAAACTACATTTTGTCACATCTAAGATACCAACTATCATCAAGACAAAACATGAGGGCTGGGGAGTTGACTCAGAAGTTGAGACACATACTGCTTTTCTAGAGGACAGGGTTCAGTTCCCAGAACCTGCATCGGGCAGCTTCAGAGGTCCTGCTGCCTCTGACCTCCTTGAGCACCCAAACACATGTGCACATACCCACACACAGACTTACACATATACATGCAATTAAAAGTAAAAATTCAAAAAGACATACTGAAGGAAAGAAAACACCCTGCACTAAACCTATAGCATCCCACTGTTACAAGACACAACCAAAGTGAATACAGTAATCATGATTTCTATGTGTATTTATTTTTACTATATAACTCATTATCAATTCATTTTAGAATACAACTCCTATATAACTGGAATTGGTGATTTGTGATAACATAAGTAAATGTGAGTACAAACCAGGTTTGATTTACATGATCTACATGAAAGTTAACTTAAAAAAAAGTTAGCAACAGTTTCTGGTATTCACTGCACACTACTGAGTATAATGGCAATTGAGAGATTTATCTGGACACTCTTGGCCTTCCTTCCATGTCTTCACAGTCCCATTCATGAACTGCTGGCCAGGCACAGTATGGGGTGCTGTATAGTGCTGTCAGAGGTGATTCAGATACACAGAAAAAAAACATTTTTTAAATTTTTTTATTCATGTAAGTGTACCCCATGCATACCTGGGCATCAGATACCCTGGAACTGAAGTCATAGGCATTTGTGAGCCACCTTGTGAGTGATGAGAACTGAATTCAAGTCCTCCTCGAGAAAGGAAAGCGCTCTTAACTGCTGAGCCATTTCTCATTTTCATAAGGTCCAGCCACCTGGAACCATTTTATAGTCTTAGGAAACCTTAGATGGAAACCGTGGTTGGAGAAAGAAGAGTCAAATGTCAGTGTCACCAAGGAAGGTAACGATTCTGCACAAAAGAACAATGCCATACTTCTCTGTCAGAACAATCCAGTCCTGTGGGGTGCATAAGGAAACCTCACAAAAACATGGACCCCTCCCTGCTGGGGGCATGGCTAATCTCTCCCATCAGCCAACCCTGGGCCCAAAGCCAAGCTGCTCTAGACCTGCCTTAACACACAAATCTCCTAAAGGAGTGCATCCCTGGCCTCCACCCTCAGTTTCTTCAAGATCCAGAGATCAGAAACCGAGATCTGTCAGGTGTTGTGGCACTACCAGCACTTGGGAGGCAGAGGCAGAGGCAGGTGGACCTCTGTGAATTTGAGGCTAACCTGGTCTATAGGGAGAGTTCCAAGACAGCCAGGGCTACACAGTAACCTTGTCTCAAAAAAAAAGGGGGGGGGGAAGAAACTGAGATCTAATCCCAAGTAAATCAGCCCTAAGACTTTTTATATAAAGAGATATAATTTCATAATGGTAAAAAAAAGTTCAAAACCCAACCCAATCCATATTATCCCCAACAGAACCAAACCCTGCACAGACCAAAGTAATTTTAGAAACACCATAGCTTCGGTTTCTTTTCTTATAAATGAGGCTTGATGATATTTCCTTTCTAGGAGTGTCAGAGTCAGGACTTTTTAAAAAATGTAGGATTTCATAAAATTAAACAGCTTCTGCCCAGCTAAAGGATAATCAACCCAGTCAGGAGGAAGTCCACAGAGTGGCATAGAACCTTTGTCAATCATCCATCTGACAGAGGATTATTACCCAGAATATATAAAGAAAAATGTTCCCTCTGAGAGCCAAAGGCCACCTGACCATGACCCCAGCACCAGTCAAGAGGGTGAGAAGCCCTCTTTTGAGATGTTGGGCAAGGTTGTCTAAGAGACTCCCAGAACATTATAGACTATTCCTATTGCCCTTGGTTGCCCCCAGAGGTAGAAGGGAAGTTGTACTTCAGACACAGTGCCCCAAGACCCCTGAGCTGAAACTGACCTGGATGCCCCTCCCTGGGGACTAGCTCTCATGGCTCCAGAAGGATTCATGAAAGCTTCCAAAGGAGGAAAGCAAACAACAGTCCTACCCAGCCACACCTATGAACCATAACAATGACCACAAGGCCTTAATCCTACACAAATAACTACAGACAACTAAGGGATGCAGAGAGCAAGAGAAATCATTTTCCCCAGGATAGGACACACCAGTTGGCTATCCAATGCCGAATACTCAGCCTTGAAAACATACAAGCAAGTGACATTATACAGACGGAGCAGACTATATTTAGGAACATATATATGTATATACATATATGCTTGTAACAACAATTAATGAAAAGAGAGGCCATAAATTTGAAAAAGAGCAAAGAGGAAGTGTTTAGAGGCAGAAAGGGGGAGGAGGAAATGATGTGATTGCATTATAATCTCAAAAAGTAAATAATAAAAAAAAGAAAAGTTTTTTTCAGAGAAAACTTACCGGCCACCACGTCATACTTCGGCCTGCCAGGAAGAAGCCTCCAACAGTCCCACGATTAGTGGAAAACATAGCCTGAGGGAGAGAGAATCAAAATTTAACAGGAAACTAGAAGAGTGACTTCGACGATGAAAGACCATACCCCGCTAATGAGCACTTTCTTGTATCCATTCCACTTTGTGAAGCACTTTTCATTCCTTATCTGCCCCTCCCACCCCAGCCTCAGCATGCTCACATGAAGACACTCATAAATACTCATTTATATTTGACAGACAGGGAAACTGAGGCCCTAGAACTAGCTCTGCAGCTATCTTACCACACGGCTTCTGAGCAAGTCACCCCCTGGACCTGTTCGCTTGTTTTGTTTGCAAGTTAAACAAGGGGAATGGGATATTTTTTGTTTCTTACATGCATACCAAGATGTAATGAAGTATCATATCTTTAAAAAGTACTAAAGGGAGGCTGGGCGTTGGTGGCGCACACCTTTAATCCCAGCACTCAGGAAGCAGAGGCAGACGGATCTCTGTGAGTTTGAGACCAGCCTGGTCTCCAGAGCGAGTGCCAGGATAGGCTCCAAAGCTACAGAGAAATCCTGTCTCGGAAAAAAAAAAAAAAAAAAAAAAAAAAAAAAAAGTACTAAAGAGTATATAAATTATCTCAATAAAGCTGTTAAGAAAAAAATTAAAATGTAAGAATCCAAAGTGTTAACACTTAGTCTTACTTAAAAGAAAAGATATCCCAGCTCAATTCAGCTCTTTTCTCTATGAATATACATAGGAGCTCGCTAAGGTCATTAATTTACAATATATTGTGACTAAGTTCAGACGGCATGAGGAAAGGCCTTCTGATGGCAAGAAATACTTTACATAGAGGTGTGTTTCCTGAGTCTTGAAGGAAAGGTGGGGTTTTGTTAATCTGGGCGGGGGGACATGGAAGAGAGGGGGAGATTTCAGACTTCAGAAACAGCAGATCAAAGTTGAGGTGGCGTGGTACCCAGTTTGTGGAGAAAGGGGTGGCAAATGATGCTAGCTGTTGAGCCTGGCTGAGGCACATGAGTGTGGACAGGATGAAAGTGAGACAGAATTAAGACTCTTGAAAGCCAGGCCAAAGATCACAGGCTTTATTCACAGACCCGGGGAGCCACTGAAGATTTGGGAGTTGGCAAATGACCTATATCCCCAATACAGGATGAGCAGCCTCTCTCACAGCTCCTCTGGAATTGCCACCTCTGAACCTGCAGTCATTCCTGGCACAGCCTTTGGCTTAGTGCCATTGGCTTGGCTTCTAGGTCTCTTCCTCCTCTCTCTCTTTCTCAACCCCTGCCTCCTTTGTCCAGACACTCACTAATGACTGATAGTGGCTTTGCTCTTATCAGTGGTCCAAAGGAATTAACCTCTGATGTCATTCCTGTACAAACATGTCTGCAACAGGTACACCCTTCTAGGTGTGCAGACTGCATGGGGGTGGGGGTGGAGGGGTAGCTGGAGTCTTTTGGGAAGGAAGGTGTTATGCATTCAGTCAATCGGCAAAGATGTGTTAAGCACCTCTGTGTGTCAGGAGTACCAGCGAGAGCACTCAAGTCTTTCTTGACTCCTGCCAGTTTCCTTTCTTCCACCAGTCATACTCTGAAGACTTGGTGGTGGTCTTTCTGGGAATAGCAAGGTGGCAAACAGACCCAAGGAGCAGAAAAGTTAGCTGACACTGAAACAGAAACAAATACTAAAGATTTAGGCTCTAGAAATTAACTGGGAAAGATCACTGTGGAGATAATTCTGAAGTTAGAAACCAAAGAAAGGAACACCAACCCAACAATGAGACCAGACATCATCACCTAGAATTACAATCATGCCAAACCCAATGCCAACACACGGATGTAAAAACACAATAATAGCAACCAGGCTAACCTGTCTCCACTGCAGCCCAGCAATGCTACCACAGGAGGCCTGAGAAGTCAATGTAACTGAAGCACAAGACAAGGATCTCAAAATAGCTGTTAGGGATATGTGAGAGGCACTTGAAGAAAAAATGAATAAATCCATTAATGAAAACACAAAAAGTGGAGTGAAAAGTGGAAGAAAATAGTTCAAGACTCACAAGTGGAAATAGAAATAATAAAGAAGATCCAAACTAAGGGAAAACTGAAAATGAAAAATATAGGAACTCAAATAGGAAACACAGAGGCAAGCCTCACCAACAGACCACAAAAGATGGGAGAGAGAATCTCAGGCATTGAAGACAAGATAGAAGAAATGGACACCTGGGTTAAAGAAAATGTTAAAGCCTTAAAAATCCAGGTTCAAAGCATCCAGGAAATCTGGGACACTAGGAAAAGACCAAATCTATAAACAATAGGAATAGAAGAAGGAAAAAAGGCCCAGGTCAAAGCCCAGAAAATATTTTCAACAAAATCATAGAAGACAGTTTCCCTAACCTAAAGAAGGAGATGCCTGTCAAGGTACAAGAATAATACAGAACACCAAATAGACTAGGCCAGAAAAATAAATTCCCCTTGGCTCTTAATAATCAAAACACTAAGCATACAAAACAAAGAAAGAATATTAAAAGCTGCAATGGAAGCCGGGTGTTGGTGGTGCACACCTTTAATCCCAGCACTCAGGAGGCAGAGACAAGCGGATCTCTGTGAGTTCGAGGCCAGCCTGGTCTCCAGAGCAAGTGCCAGGATAGGCTCCAAAGCTACACAGAGAAACCCTGTCTCGGAAAAAAAAAAAAAAAAAAAAAGCTGCAATGGAAAAGACCACATAGCATATAAAGGCAGACCTATTAGAATTACATTTGACTTCTTGATGGAGACTCTAAAAGCCAGAAAGGCCTGGATGGTGTTAAGCAAACTTGAAGAGAACATAAATGCTAGCCGACTATTATAGCTAGCAAAACACTAAATCACAATAGATGGAGAAAGAAAGATGTTCCATGTTCCATGGTAAAGCCATATTTAAGCATATCTATCTACAAATCCAGCACTACAGAAAGAGCTAGAAAGAAAAATTCAACCTGAAGAGGCTAACCACACACAAGAAAACACAAGGAAAAATCCCACAACAACAAAATAACGGGAACCAACAAACACTGCTCATGGATATCTCTCAACATCGATGGTCTCAATTCTCCACTAAAGGACACAGAATAACAAAATGGATGCAAAAACAGGATCTATCCTTCTGCTGTATCAAATAAATACACCTTAACATCAAGGATAGACATCATCTCATAGTAAAATGATGGAAAAACATATTTCAAGCAAATGGACCTAGAAACAAGCTAATGTAACCATTTTAATATCTGACAAAGCAGACTTCAAACCACAGCTAAACAGAAGAGACAGGGAATAACACTACATACTCATCAAAGGAAAATTGCAATTCTTAACAGCTGGTCCCCCAAACACAAGGGTACCCAAGTTCATAAAAGAAATACTACTACAGCTTAAATCACATATTGTCCCTCCCACACTGATGGTGGGAGATGTCAATACCCCATTCTTACCAACAGATAGGTCATCCAGACAAAAACTAAACAGAGAAATTCTGGATCTAACTGACATCATAAACCAAAGGGACCTAGAAGATATTTACAAATTTCACCAAAACATAAAAGAACATACCTTCTTCTCAACAGCTCCAGGGAACTTTCTCCAAAATTGACCACATACTTGGACACAAAGGAAGACACAAAAGATACAAGAAAATTAAAATAACTCCCTACATCTTATCTGACCATCACAGATTAAAGCTGGATATCAACAACAACAGAAATCTTACAAACTCGTGGAAACTGAAGATCTCACTAGTGAATGAAAAAAATTAAATTAATTAAAGACTTTCTAGAATTGAATGAAAATGAAAACACAACATGCCCAAACTTATGGGAATCAATGAAACAGTTCTAAGAAGCAAGGTCATAGCACTAAGGGCCTACATTTAAAAAAATTGAAGAGTTCTTATATTAGTAACTTAACAGCACACCTGAAAACTCCACAACAGAATAGACCACACCCAAAAGAAGTAGAAGGCAAAAATAATCATCATGATTGAAATCAGTAAAACAGAAAAATATGAAGAATCAATAAAATCAAGAGTTGATTCTTTAAGAAAACCAATATAGTTAGCAAATTCTAAACCAAATTAACTAAAGGTGGAGAAAGAAAACCCAAATTAACGAAATTAGAGGCAAAAAGGGCAATGTAACAATAGACATCAAGGAAATCCAGAGAATTATAAGGGCATACTTTAAAAGCATGTACTCCAACAAATTGGAAAAATCTAAAAGAAATGGATAATTTTCTTGATATATACCATCTACCAATGTTAAATCAAGATCAAATAAAAAATTTAAACATATATAACCTCTAATGAAATGGAAGTCAAAATTAAAAGTCTCCCACCAAATTAAATAATTAATAATAAAGAAAGAAAAGTCCAGGGACAGATGGTGTTGTTGGTGCATAAATTTACCAGACTTTCAAAGAAGAGTTGATGTCAGTACTCCTCAAATAATTCTATGAAATAGGAACAAAGGAAACATCACCCAATTCATTTTATGAGGTCACAGTTACTCTGATACCCAAACCATATAATGACCGACCAAAGAAAGATAATTACAAACTAATTCCCTCATGAACATAGATGCAAAGATTCTCAATAAAATACTTGTAAACTAAATCCAAGAATACATAAAAAAAATCATCCACCATGTTCAAATAGGGTTCATCTCAGAGACGCAGGGATGGTTCAACATATGAAAATCTACAAATGTAATCCACCATATAAAGAGACTGAAAGACAAAAACCACATGATCATTACATTAGATGCAGAAAAGGTCTTTGAAAAAAAAATCCAACAACTCTTCACGATAAAAGTCCTAAAGAGATTAAAGATACAAGGGAAATAGTTCTTACATGATAAAAGCACACAGCAAGGCCATAGCCAACATCAACTCAAATGAAGAGAAACTCAAATCAATTTCACTAAAATCAGGAATAAGACAAGGTTGTCCACTCTCTCCATATCTATTCAATATAGTTCTTGAAATCTTAGCTAGAGAAACTAAAGGAGATCAAGGGGATACAAATTGGAAAGGTAGAAGTCAAAGTATCTTTAATTGCAAATGATATGATAGTATATATAAGTGACCCTAAACATTCCACCTGGAAACTCCTACATCTGATAAACACTTTCAGAAAAAAGTAGCAGAATATAAAATCAACACACTGATGTTATCCTTCCTATATACAAATGACAAAATCAGTATCCTTCCTATATACAAATGACAAAAGGACTGAGAAAGAAATCAATGATATAACACATATCACAATAGCCTCAAATAATATAAAATATCTTGGAGTAACTCTAACCAAGCAAGCGAAAGACTTGTATGATAAAAAATTTTAAGACATTGAAAAGGGAAATTGAAGATGGTGTCTCAAAATGTTAAGTCAGGGCATTTTTCTTTCTACCTCATAGGTCCTTTGCTTATATATTGTGTCTTCCAGTTTTGTGTTTTTAACGGGATTCCTGTGTGTTTTCATGTTTATGTGTTTGTTGTGCTCTTTCTTTGGCTCTTTTTCTTGTTTGGTTGTTCTGTCCTTTGTTTTGCTTTATCTTATTGTATTTTATTTTATCACTATTTTATTAGCCTCTACTTATCTCGTTCAGAACAAGCCTTGGCTCCAACATTAAATTCCTGGTTCTCTCTCTCTCTCTCTCTCTCTCTCTCTCTCTCTCTCTCTCTCTCTCTCTCAATTTATTTATTATGTACACAGTGTTCTACCTGCATATATGCCTGCAGGCCAGAAGTGGGCACCAGATCTCATTACAGATGGTTGTGAGCCACCATATGGTTGCTGGGAATTGAACTCAGGACCTCTGGAAGAACAGCCAGGGCTCTTAACCTCTGAGCCATCTCTCCAGCCCCCTGCTCTTTTACTCTTTAAACTATACATTTTGTATTTCTGTTTGCCCTGCTTACTCTTTTTCAATGTAGACCTGCGTAAAAGTAGCAGGCAACCACTTTGGACTTGCTGCAAAGGCATATATGTACATCAGAGAATGAAGAATATCCAACCAAAATTCAAGAAGCCTCTATCTCAATGAAATTTCCAGGAGTCCAGTGGTATGGGGCATGTGTAGATAATCCTTTTCTAAGGTGAAAGATTAAGTTATTGTACCTGGCCCCACCCACCACCAAGAAAGAAGCACAATGGGTAGTGGACCTATTTAGATTCTGGAAACAGCACATTCATCCCTTGGGTGTGTTACTCCAGCCCACATACCAAGTGACTGTAGCTTTGAAAACTGCTAGCTTTGGGTGGGGCCTGGAAGAAGGAGAAGGCTCTCCAGCAGGTCCAGGCTACTGGGCAGGCTGCCCTGCCACTTGGACCACATGATCCAGCAGCCCCACTGGCACTTAAAATGTCAGTGACAGATAGAGATGCTGTTTGTAGCCTTTGGAAGGCCCTTATAGGTGAATCACAGAGGAGCCCCTTGGGATTTTGAAGAAAGGCTCTGTGGTAATCTGCAGACAACTATTGTCCCTTTGAGAGACATCTCTTGGCCGGCTATTGGGCCTTAATAGAAACTGAACATTTGACAGTGGTCCACCAAATCACCATTCAGCCTGAGCTTCTCATCATGAGCTGGGTGTTATCTGACCCATTAAGCCTTAAAGTAGGTTGTGCATAGCAACAGAGGCAGTGAATCTCTGAGAGTTTGAGGCCAGCCTGATCTACAAAGTGAGTTCCAAGACAGCCAGAGTTATGTAGAGAGACCTTATACCCCCTTCAAAAAAGGAAGGAAGGAAGGAAGGAAGGAAGGAAGGAAGGAAGGAAGGAAACTAGGGTGTTGGGTCCTCAGAGTGGAAGACCCAGGTGTGGCATGCTGTTTCCTGATATGCAAAATGAGGCCATCAAGTTCAGAGCAACCTACATAGGTCACAACCAGATAAAATGTAAGAAATTGAGGACATGTGGTTTGAACTCGATACCAGGAAGGATTTCTTCTCTTCCAGGACTGTTCAGAGATTGAAACTAGACCTCCAGGGGAGCGTTTCTGCTGGAATATTCAAGGTAAACCTGTTGGTAACTTGTGAAAACTATTTTGTCAAATAATGCGATGAAAAGATGCATTGGGTATGGAATGTAGAGGACTGAAGTCAGTAAACTTTAGGCCCATCCTTGTGCAAATATGTTAGGAAAGAAGGAATTGAGTGCATTTGAACACTGTCTCTTCAGTGATGGAGAAGTGACAAAGAGGGCTCTACCGGAAGGGCAGTATCTTGAGGAGCAGAAAGGAAGAATAGCATTGGTTTTGTGTCATAATGTCTGAGTTCTAATTGTCCCCACTCCGGTGTCAATTTGTCTGGATGACTTCTGGCTACCCATTCTTACCCTCATTAATAAAATGGAAAGGTTGGGCTCCCTGAGGCCATTCCTATCAAGCATTCAATGATGTTATTAACTCAAAGGCCATTCCAACTCAGGTAGCAACGATCTTATTGGTTCAAAAACAAGGGTTTTAATGACAAGCAATCATTTGATTAGTCCAAAATAAAATAGGTTTGTGAGCTTGGGAAATCGCTCAGAGGTTAAGAACACCGACTTCTTCCAGAGGACTCAGGTTCAATTCCCAGCACCCACATGCAGCTCACAACTGTCTATAACTTGGCGCCCTCTTCTGGATTTTTAAGACACTATATACATGTGGTATATAGACATACATGCAAGCAACACACCTATATCCATAAAATAATAAATTAATAATAATAATAATAATAAAATTTTAAAAAGAGAAGAAAATAGGTCTGATAGTGAGTACTTCCGATTTTATGGGTTCTCTGCCTTATTTTGTTTTGCCTTATCCTAATATGTTGACAACCCTCTAAAAGTGTAAAAATTAATAATTTATGAGCCATACAAAAGTGGACTGTGAGTCAAGATTTGGCAATAGTTTTTAAAAACTCTGGTTTGGGTTGGTAGCAACTCAACAAGAATAAGGTCAGTGATATAAATGGATATAAAAACCCCTGAAGAAGCATCAAAAAATAGTAAAGAAAAGGGAAATAAATACCAAACAACTAATAGAACAAGGATCAAAAGATAATCAATGAAGAAGTAAAGTTGAAAGAATTTAGAACCCAAATAAGTAATATTGGCATGGCTGGGCATGGGGATGAAGGAATATTAGCTGCCAGTGACTTCCTAAGCCAAGGAGCACAATGGGCTTGGGTGAGTCTCTGTGCAGTCCAGAAAGAATTCATTCAGAAGCCAGAATGCCCATCCCTAAAGCAAACCACCTTAAACACTTCAGGGGAAAGAGGAGTGTTAAATGAACAAGGTCCAGAGGCACTGGCTAATGGGAGAAGATTAAACAGACAGATACTAACAGGCTCATTAAGTAGCATTAACAGGACTGATTCACAGATATTTCAAAAGTGCAAACACCATAAAAATGTAAACACTTGCTGGACTGGGGTGGGGGACTAAAATAAGTCAGGTTAAGAGCACCAAGATGTTCAGTGCATGCCGGGAAAGGTGCCATCGTGTGACTAGCAAATGATGGAATCACACCTTGGCTCCAACACCTACCAATCTGAATTGGAGGGTAAGGCAGAAAGCAAGCACCATGCTTGAGGGCCTGGTATCAAGGCAAGAATTAAGACACCTACGTTCCCGGAACAGTCCCAGGGATTGCAAAATCTCAGGCAATTCACAACCACCTATCACTTCAAGTTTCTCTTTTGTAAAATTATAATTGTCATTCCTGTCCTCCCTGTCCTGTGGCCTTTTGTGTGAAGGTGTATTACCCAGCTTAATATTTGTGCCCATTTTACTTGAAAATACAAAACTTATCCAGGGCATGGACCACATACCCTGTAAGGTTAATGACAGCATAAGAAAAAACTTCCTAGAATCATAAAGACCATTCGGATTCACAGCACAATATTGGGGGAGGGGGTCATAAGAGCATGCCTATGTTATACTTGGGTAAACTGAGGCTGTGGGAAGTTCGTCCTACATCATTTAGTTCAGCTGCAAGAGAGCAAATGCTAGAGGTGAGTAGTCTAGATACTTGTCACTGTCAAGGAAGCTAGGTATATTGATGAAGAGTTGGCCACACTGACACCACATGTGTGACACTTGAGTCTGTTATATGTGGTTTCTACAATTCCTTTATTTAAAAAAAAAAAAAAAAAAAAGCCCATGCTTCCTTCCTTTTCCCCCTGAACAGCTATGTCAATGAAAAGGCTAATGCCCACCATCCTTTCCTAACTCAAGAGCCCAACACAACACCTGCTGCCACAGCGGCTTCCACCTCAATTCAACCTTTAGAGGTGGCTGAAATGCTCACACACTTTGTCTAGCTGTAAGGTATGCCAGCAACATAAAAGAACTTTCCGAGTTCCAGACTGTGTAAAACAAGTTTCTCTGGTTTGGTATGTCCCCAGAGTCCCAAGGGGAGACACATGTACTTCCTCTCCCCAGGACCAGGCCACTCTCTGCTCACCGGCTCCCTTCCTCATCGCTAACCCCAGATGTCCTCTTGAATCCCACCATTCAAGGCTAACCCTTCCCCAGGAGGGGGCGTTGGTTAGCTATAGGCCGCCTCAGGCACCTGAGATCTGCAGAGGCCACAACCTTCTGGCTCTAAATTATTTCTTTATTATTCAATAGAATTATTCAATAGAAACTGAATAATTTGGAGGTAGGACCGTAGCCACCTGCACTGGTCCCCTTCCTGAAGCTCCAAGCTGTGCCTTTCCTCTCCCTAACATTCTTTCCTAGTCTCTGTGATCCTCCAGTTTCTCCCTCAGCTCAGGATCTTCCCCGGGCCTTCCTGACAGGCTCCCTTTGGCACATTCCACCTTTCTACACACAGGCTCCCTGTGCTCTGAACTCCTCTCCAGCATTCCCAGGACATCCCCACTCCCCTCTATAGGCCTGTAAGCCCATCTTGCCCCTTTGTGGTTCAGCGAAACCATGGCATCTCTGTGCACCCGCTCATACCACATATTAGCCCTGGCCTTTGCAGTCCGTGTCCCAGAACCCGCACATACCCACAGCCCGACAGCCATCACCACCACGAAGTAGATGACAATGACTGAGATGTCAGCCGCATTGCGAATGCGTTCATGGGACGGGATGGGTGAATCTGTGGCGGTGACCGCGGGGCTCAAGGTGCTACTGTCCATGGCGGTGGCGACGAATCCCTCTGGCTCACTGGCTCACCGGGGCCACTCACTCCTTATAATGTCTTTGAGTTAATGATCAGCCCCAAGGGAGGGGACCCGGGACAGAGGGGCTGCGCGCTGCGCTGCACCTCTGCACCGCACTGTCGGGAAGCAGCTCCTGGTGTGCCCCGTTGAAAGAGGAGTCAGGAAAGCTGCAAGAGAGACTGCGGTGCGGGGCAGGCGCCTGCCCACAGGTAAAGGCTGTTGAGTGAGCAGGGAGGGGCCTGTTAAGGGGTGGTGCCCTTCTGGCACAAAAGTTCTCTGTGCTCCCGCAGTGGGCACCTCGCACAGGTGCCACACCTGGACTGCCCGGTCCTACGTGGGGCAGAAGAGGAGTAGCTGCACAGAGGGACCGAAGCACCTGGAGCCAGGAGTCTACCGGCTGTGACTCACCTGTGACAGGTGCAGTTGAAGCACACCAGGCATTTCTGTGAGCGAGGCTTCTCCGTGTGAAAAATGAGTGCAGGACTTTTCAGAGAACTCAATCAAGTTTTTGGTTTCCTGGAGAACATTCCCAGGAGGATGAGATTGCTGGGGAAAACCCAATACAAATCTTGGCCACCAGCATCACACTCACCCATTCCTGACTTCTCCACAGCCTGCAATCCCCAAGAAAGTGCAATCCCCAATGGAGGAGGAGGAAGAGAAAGAGGAGAAGGAGGAAGAAGAGGAGGAGGAGGAGGAGACTGGAAGAAGAGGTCCCACTAGAGTCATTTCCTTTTCACCTAAATGATTCAACCCACCATAGATGGAAATATTTTTGTACTAAATTTGTACAGGCTATTTTCTTTGTGATTCCCTAAACAATACTATATAAAAACTGTTCATAGTTTGCACAAGGTAGTCGGTGTTACAAGTAATCCAGATACAATTTGAAGCACATGTGAGGATATGCGTGGGTTTTATGCATATATATATATATATATATATATATATATTTGTGCCATTGTATGTAAGAGACTTGAATTTCAATGTTAAAGGGATCCTGGAATCAGGCCTTCTTGGATAGCAAGGGACAATTTGTAATGTACTTTGAAACCCTTTTAAAGTGTGAGAGATGTCTGGGTGTGGTAGCAAATCTCTGTGATCCCAGCACTCAGGAGACAGAGACGAAGAGATTGTGATTGGAGGCTAGGCTACGTATATGGTAAGATCCGGAATCACAAGAGTAAGGCACATAGACAAGAAGATACCAGAGAATCTCCTCTAAGGAGCTCATCAAACCCCGAGCATTGGAATAGGTATCTGAACCACAAGTCCAGGCTAAAAAACAAAAATGGCTAAAAAAGAAAGCATGATTTATCTAAAGTCACACTGTGAGCCAACAGCAACACTGGACCTGCTGCCCAAGCCGGCCCAGAGCCCAGAGGAAGGACTTCTGGAAAGCAAGCCCCAGGCTAGCTTTGGAGAAGCATGGGGTAGCACACCTGCAACATCCTAGCTTACTGTCCTCAGAGCTACACAACCTCAGCCTCTTAGCATGGGGTAGCAGGAAAAAAATGCAGGAATTCACAACTGGAAGACAAAAGCCTGAGTTCAAGCTGGTTCCTCTACCAAAGGGCCTTAGTCACTCCTCTCTCTCAGCCTGTTTCCTCTTTAGTCAAATTGGCAGACACTCACCAGCTGATCTCTAAAAAGAGCCTGGTATCAATTCTGACTCCAGCCCCGCTCATTGGCTCCCTGGCTCTCAGTCTCATCCCTATGCACTGGAGACAAGCCTAGGCACTTGTATATCAAAAGCCTGTCAACCTCACTTTAGCCTCAATTTTACCCTCTATACATCTCCAAGGGATGGGATTTTCTACTGCTGGACAGTTATTTCTAAAACCAAGAGAAACACAACCGTTGTTATAAAGGATCAGGTTCCTCCCTGGATGCTGCTCCCAGCCCTGCTCCCCAACCCCCATGAGCCCACCTGTGCCTAGCAATCAGACATATCAAGTCAGAATTCTGTCCTCTCCTCGAACAAGAGAATGAGCCTCAGAACATACTACCTAACTTTGCAGGGACTCATTTTCCTCACTGACAAAATGGAGTTAATGATGTCTAAGGCAGATGATTCCATGTACCGGAGGCATTTCAGCACACCATAAAATATATATGCAGTGCTCAACTTTATCTTCTTCATCAAGGTCATCTCATCTGAACTCAAAGATGAATGGTTCTCATTCATTCAATGGCAAAGGGATGCCATTGCCCCCACAGAACTGGAGACAGAAACAGCCTGAGCACAAACAGTATAACTATTTCACAGTGACCATCCTTGTTTTCTCATTTCATGGGCACTGGGACTCAAAAGGTTGAGTAAATTGCCCCAAGCACCTTCAGATAAAAATGGCCAACCTGATATTCAATCAATGCACCTGCATATACTTTAACCATTACTATAGAGAGAGGGGACAGGAGGTGGCAAGTCAGTAAGTGATGCCTTAGTCCTGATATTCAGGCCACCTCCAGGCCAGGATCCCTCCATTCCTCTCCAGTGTTACTCCCATCTCACAGTTGGTCCCAGTTGTCTATAGGTCTCAGGCATCTAAATGAGCCATTAATTATGAGACTTACAAGTAAAAATTAGGATAGTTCTTTCTAGTCACCATCTTCTGGCAAATATGTTGGTTTGCTGCAAACTCGGAGTTTGAGGTGAGAAGAATAAAGAGTTCATTGACACTCTGATCCTGGAGACATCAACTGTCTGGACACTGCACACCAATGTGACTGGCACTCAACTGGTCTCTGCTCCCTCTGTGAGACAAAACAGAGAAGCAAATCCCCAGACACCTGTAGGCCTTGGCTCAGAAAGTCACCACAGCTGTCACCTGGGAGCCTGGACACACTGCCAATTCAACACCCATCAGACAACTGGCCATGAGACTGGGAACCAGGAATACAAAAAGAAAGTTTGAGTGAGGAGATTAGTCTAGAGGGGCAGGAAGGGAAGGGATAACCAGCACTAAAGGATGTTTGGGAAAGCCACATGGAAACCTGTTTACAAGCTTCCTAAAATGTATTTTTAAAAGAATGTTTAATTGGAATTCCCCTGCACGGAGGTGTAGGGCTCCCCCCAGAAGCTATAGGCTGTCAAACAAAAGGTACAGTGACAAGTACAAGACATCCCCTGTCAAATTATTGGATGGGGTCCCAGAGACCCCAAAAACAATGCAGGGAGTTGTCATTCCTCTTGGTTACCCAAGACACCACACACTTTGATTGATCACAGGACATGGAGAAAGCAAGCTGGGAATGATTTGGAAGCATCCTTCCTAATGGCTAGATGGCGTAGAGCCAGAAGGTGCTGTGCAGGCTGATGGGGGAGAAAAGTCATGAAGAGTCTCACCCAGATGTGAACCCTGTAAGATACAATAATGACAAGCCTGGAAAGATATGCCCACTGGTGCAGTAATGGCATGAATGTTATTGGGATAACCAAAAGCATTCTAATTGGAATTAAGGTGTATTCTGCAGGAGGGAACTCATACCTGGTACTATAAACCTGGCCAAGAATCCATTGGCTGGAGGTCATAGGTGCTGCTACCATTTGCTAAAGGGATATAGTATCACACTGCCTTCTAAATACTAACCCTTATACCCACTGAGTAGTGCAACTCTCATCCTCACCACAGAAGCTTCTTTATTCCACAGATGACAGTTAATGCAGAGACTTACAACTTGTCAAAATGCTCAGAGAAAGTGACTAGAGTGCTCAGCCTTCTCTCCCTCCCTCCCTCCCTCCCTCCTTCCCTCCATTCCTATCTCTCTCCCTTCCTGTCTCTCTCTCTCTCTCTCTCTCTTCTCTCTCTCTCTCTCTCCTCTCACACACAACACACACACACACACACACACAAAACACACATATCACAAAAATAATTAAAATATATATATATATAAGTTAAATAAAAATATAATTAAATATTAAAATATATAAATATATATAAATTTTCACTTACATAGGACAAGAGTTTCAGGGGCTAGGGAGGTATTATTGGGGCTTTTTATGTTTCAGAAGGTCAAACCCAGGGCCTGGTACACAGTAGATGAACACCCTATGACTAACCCAAGAGTCACTATTTAATGGACACTGAGTTTCCATTTTACAAAGCAAAACATGGACCTGTATGATGGTGGTAGCTGTACAACACTATGAATATAACTAATTTTTCTCAACTATAGATTTAAATGACCAAGATGATACATTTTATTTTATATTATTGTACCACATTAAGAGAATACATTTTAGAGGCAGGCGGATCTCTGTGAGTTCGAGGCCAGCCTAGCCTCCAGAGCGAGTGCCAGCATAGGCTCCAAAGCTACACAGAGTAATCCTGTCTCGAAAAACCAAAAGAGAGAGAGAGAGAGAGAGAGAGAGAGAGAGAGAGAGAGAGAGAGAATAAATTTTAATGACATCTAAATATATTAATACAATTAAGGAAAAATCTTTAGGCAACTGAAAAATCTTTTAAGGTGAGTGTGGAGTTGGGAACTTGTTTGTGTATTCAGCAAATGCCAGATAAGCATTGTTGTAAGCTGTGCGGTGCAAGGAGGACAGATTTACAGCCTCCACGCAACACTCAGTGGGTATCTTAAAATCCACGCAGTATCCAGTGGGTATCTTGGAATGACAAAATATTTTGGAATTAGAGGTGGGAGTTATACAACATTTGGGTATTCTAACTACCACTAAACTGTTCATTTTATAATGGATAGTTTTAAGCTGTGTGAATTTCACTTCATCCCGATAAATAATGCACAATGCATATAGCCCGAAGATAATTTTTAAAAACCTTCCTACCCAGACCATTTCTCCCCAACTTGACTCACTTTAATGTTTCTTGCATTTCATTCAGTTCCTCAGCACACCACTTGAGTTGAATGAAACAGAATTCATTTCACCATCAAAAGAGCACTCTACCCTACCTAGTATCTCATCCCAGTAATCATGCGTGGAAACACTCTCTCATTCAATATCTTATTCATTCCCTGTATCTAGAAATACAAACTTGAATGGCATGCCAGCTCTGCTTCAGGAAGGAAAGGGTGTGCGTGAAACCTGCATGCTGGTCGCTGTGCAGGGCCCTTCCTCTTCACCAGCCACTCTCATCAACTTCTAGTCCCAGTTTAAATTTCTTCCAAGGAGCTTCCTGATTTGCTTCCATCCCTAGCCTAAATGCTATCCAAGACATCCCTATTTTCATCCTTCCTACATATGTATCACTTTTTAATTTGTTTATATAACTATATATTTAATACCCATAATCCCCCCTAGTGTATAAGCTTTATGAGAATAATGCTAATGTCTCTTGACTCTCACTGTGCCCTGGACTGGGGTTGACACATAGTAGATCCTCAGTAAATACTACCTGAGTGGATGAATGATACAAATGATGTAAACAGTTACAGTGTGATGGATGCTCTGGCTGTGACATAAAGCAAATCTGACTTGGTCCCTTCCTTTAAAGAAGTTAGTAAGAAGGGCAAAGGGGACAACAAATGAGGGTAAGTAGGAGTTTCTAAAGTTACATGGTTGGAGGGTAGCATGAGAACACAGAACACATGTTTGAGAACTGGAAGCACCTGTGGTTTGTGTGGCTGGACATAACAGCTGGAGATAGGACAGAGACATGGGCAGGCAAGGGATCACAGAAGACTTTGTGTGATATGTAAAGCATGCTGGAATCTGTTCCGTAGAAGTATAGGAAACCAATAAAGCCAGGTCCCTAACCTTCGCCCATAGTCCCCTTAGGTGGGCTTCAAATATCCACTAACTCCCTAAAACCACATGCACATTGTGGCCAGGACTGTGTTTTCTAGGAGGAAGGGCCCATGACCTTCATCAGATTCTCAAGTTGGCAAAGTAAGTTAAGGACCACTGGGGCTGGAGAGATGACTCAGTGATAAAAAGCACTGACTGCTCTTCCAGAGGACCCAAATTTTAGTCCCAGCACTCCCATGGCTTTTTACAACCATCTATAACCCAGTCACAGGGGATCTGACACCCTCTTCTGGCCTCTGCAGACACCAGGCACTCAGATGGTGCACAGACATGCATGCAGACAAAACACCTGCATGCATGCACAGAAAACAAAAATAAATAAATAAATAAATAAATAAATAAATGTCTACATACTACTGATGATGAAAGCAGCACAATACACCATGAACCATTTTTTAAAAAATATAAAAAAAAGAACCACCACCATTCTGACCACCCAATCATCACCTTTCACGGTATTCACAACAAAAATGTGAGTTTCTGTTTCTTGGTTTACTGCCTTTCTCTGTTCAAAGGGCAGCTCTGCCAGGGCGGGTTTTGCCTTGCTTACTCAAGGTCTGTCTCCAGTGTCTAATACACAGGGCTTAAGACTCAACAGATACTTAATAACTACATAAATCTTATTACAGTTTTCCTTTCACTAGAAATAAAGGTAGCATTAGGTTTGGCATCTTAACAATTTTTGGATGTAGTCTTCAACTGCATCAAATGGGTCAGAAACCCTTTTGTTTTACAGTTCAAACTCTTCAACCCTGGGGCTGATTCAGATCTCTACACCCTTGCATTTCCTTTCTCTCCATTTTTCCTGGGTACAGTCCTCTCTACCATATGGACGCAGAATCCCCTGTGGCTCAGGTTCCTGAATTTTCATTGAGCCAATTTTTACTCTTTGGCTAATGTTCTGGCTCTCCCACGTTTGATACTGAATGTGGTTTCATTCAGCTAGAGTCACTCCCTTCTTTACCAGCAGTGTCATTGGGGGAAAGCTCTCCTTCCTAATCAGCAGCACCCCAAGTCCAAGTGCACACAGTCCTCTTACTGACTCATGTCAGTTGTGACCATGAACTAACGTGGAATTACTCATCTCTGTAAATATTTTGAAATTCCCTTCAACTCAATGCAGCTGCCATCGCTACAATAACATTAAAGTGATACGCTGCCCCCCCCCCCTGCCTCATCTGCCTCTGCTGCACCTCCCACCCCAGCACCGCCATCCTCCGTTCTGACGGTATGGATTTGAGTGCTCTAGATACCTCATATAAAGAGACGCTAGTACTTTTTATTTTGTGTTTGGTTTGTTTTTATTTAACAGTGTCCTCCAGGTTCAGTCACAGTACAATATCTCAAGACAATATCCTTCCTTTTTTAGGCTGAATGGCATGTATTGTATGTCTATGCCACATTTGTTTATCCCTTCATTTATGCACACTTGGTTAGTTGTCTACCTTTTGACTTGTTGTGATTGACTCTGCTATGAGCATGGCTACATAAGCATTCTAATCTTTTTTTTTTTAGAATAGTCACGGGGACTTGGTGGAAAAGGACACACTTAGTACATGTGAGACACTGGGTTCAGTCCTTGACACCAAAAGAGGAGAAAAAGAGTAGTTACAAAATGCTGGGGAAATGAATAGATGTGTGAGTGAACTGTAAATGATAGACAACAGATGGAAAGGGTAGGCAGATGTAGTGATGGGATATGGATGATGGATGGGGGCGTGAAAGGATGGATGGTTAGATGAATGAGCAGAAAAAAATGAAAGCCTCTAACCTGAGAGTGAGGAAGGCCACTCCCTATTCTGTGACAGTTTCCACATGCATCCGATACTATTGTAGCAACGACAGTGCAATTGAATTACACTTTCAAAATACTTACAAATAAGTAACCTGTGTTAGCTCACAGTCCCATTAGGGCAGGTAAAGAACTGTTTACCAGAGTTTAAAATGCTGATGACTAAGGAGAAAGGGGTTTCCCAAAACAGGAACCTTGGCAAAGAAGGAAATGATTCAAGTTGAGTGAAACTATGTTCAGTGTCAAATACAGAAGAACCAGAATATCAACCAAGGACTGAAGCAGGATTAATTAAAATGCAAGAACTTGAGTCACAGAGGGGACTGGCCATAAATGGATACAAATTGAAGCATGTACACAGAGAGATTTTGAGCCCAGCTAACATGTACAAGGTCCTGGGTTTGATTCCTAGCACTGAGAAAGAGATACACACACACACACACAGAGAGAGAGAGAGAGAGAGAGAGAGAGAGAGAGAGAGAGAGAGAGAGAGAGAGGCACCAGCTACTGGATTTGTCCACCTACTGTCTTCCCATTCATAGCAACTGTAAGGCCCAATGCCAATAGTAAAAGGAACAAAAGTTAAGAATTTCATTCATGCCAGGTAGTGATGGCACACACCTTTAATCCCAGCACTGAGAAGGCAGAGGCCGGTGGATCTCTGAGAGTCTGAGGCCAGCCTGATCTGTAGAGCAAGTTCCAGAACAGCCAGGGCTACACAGAGAAACCCTGTCCCAATAAATAAATAAATAAATTTAAAACAACAATGGAATACTGCTTCGCACCTTTTAGGATAGCCAGTAGGTGATCACATTGAAAATATTAGATGCTAGTAAGGCTGTGGGTAAACAGGGTTCATTAATTGCTAGTAGAAATACAAAATGGGGGCTAGAGATATAGAGGTTTCAGGCAGGAGGCTTACAGCAGGTGGGTTGGGGTTGGTTAAAAAATTCTGAGGGCCAATAAATCAGTTCATACACGTTCTTCTCATAGCTCTTTATTCTTCAAATAATGTACTTCCCAAAAGTTCTCTCTCAAAAGCTCTCTTTAAGATTTCTCCTCAAAAGTTCTCTGCTCAAAAGTTCTTTGTCTAAAAGCTCTCTTTAGATATTCTCTTTAAAAAATTCTGTAAAAAAAGTTCTTTCTAAAAATTCTCCAAAAGTTCCTTCTAAAAATTCTCTAAAAGTCCCTTTTCATCCTACAAGACTTCCAGTTTTTATATATCCACAGATAATTAACAGCTCTCTGACAATAGGGCATGCATATCTCTCAGAGCCAGGAAGGCAGATAAAATCTTGAGAAAAGCAGGCACCTCACATCTCAGGGGGTACATGACTTGTAAAATGTGTTGTTAAGTGATTAAAGGGCTATATAAAAATGAAAAACTAAGGCTATGTAGTGTAAGATCCAGAGGCTTCTGCCTACAGCCTCAGTAAGCAGTGGGGTGCTCTTACCACTGATGTCCCAGTGAGAAGGAATTTCTTTCTCTGGGCCTATTTGAGAATACAAGTCACCCAGTATATATTCTATATACAGCCAAATTCATAGTAACAAATATTCTGGAGTCTGTATTCTTTGCAGACTTTGCAAAGCAAGTTTTCTTCATCAGAAATCTGGTGGGTTGATACCTAGAATATTAAATGCCATTTCTGTAATGATAAAGGCTCCCAGCACAGAGAGATGGTTCAATGGTTAAGAGTACTTGTTGCTCTTGCAGAGGACCAGGGTTCAGTACCCAATTCCCACTTGGTGACTCAAAATGATCCTGACTCCAGCTCCAGGGGACCTGATAGCCTCTCCTGAGCTCTGGGTGTACCAGTTATGCACATGGTCCACAGACATACATGCATGCAAAATACCCGCGCACATAAACTAAAGAAATCTTTTTAAAAAATAAATGCAAAATGGTACAATTACTTCAAACAAAATTGTGACTGTGTCTTAAGCAGTTAAACACAATCTTACCATAAAACACAGCAGTCAGCCTCCTGGTAGTTAACCAAACAAGTTGAAAAAAAAAGTCCAAAAAAAAAAAAAAAAAAAAAGATCCTGGAGCTGGAGAAATGGCTCAGCAATTAGATCACTTCCTGCTAATAAAGCCTGGATTCAATTCCCAGCCACATGGTGATTGACAACTACCTGCAACTCTAGTTCTGCACTCTCTGGCCTTTGCAGGCTCCTAAATGCATATGGCACACATAAACTCACACAGACACACATAAATTAAAAATTAATAAATAAATCTACCACTGAGTCATATCACAGTCTTGTGCAGTGGTAGAGCTCTTGCCAAGAGTGCATGAGGAAAAAAAGGGAAGAGCTGCATATAGAGGTTTATAGCAGCTTTATTCATAACTGCCAAAAATTTGAAGTTACCAAGTTCTTGTTCTTCAGTAGGTGAATAAATAAGCAAACTACAGTGTATTCATACAATAGAGGAAATTAGACTGTATGATACTATAATAATAAATATATATTATCATACACTTGTCAAAACCTTTAGGATGAACTTCACAGAGTGAACCCCAATAGAAACTATGGACTTTGGTCAATACTGAGGTTATCATCCATGACAAGTGTTCCAACCCAACATGTGACGTTGGGTGTGTTTGGGTCAGAGTTTTATAGGAACACTCTGTACTTTCTACTCTATTTTACTATGAGCCTAAAACTACTCTTAATGAAATAATTGTGCATAGACCCTTTGATCTAACAATTTTTCTCTAAAAAGTTGTGCTATAGGTATATTAGCATAACATATAGGCTAATATGAGGGCAAAATTATCTATACTTAAATTAATTTATTATGGCACTATTCTGAACTGAAAATGATATGAAATGGCATAAATGTCCATCCATAAAGCACTGGTACAAATACACAGATATATTTGCATATATGGCATGTCCACTCAATGGAATATTACTACATAGCTATTAAAAAAATGTCGGTCAACCAGGTAGTGGTGGTGCATGCCTTTAATCTCAGCACTGGGAAGGCAGAGGCAGGTGAATCTCTGTGAGTTCAAGGCTGGCCTGGTCTACAGAGTTAGTTCCAGAACAGACAGAACCAAAAAAGAAATAAAGGAAGGAACAAACAAAGGAAGGAATGAAGGAACGAAGGGAAAAAAAACCTCTCATGTGATAGGTACAGCAACCAAGAGCCTGAGAATTAGCCTCATATTTAAGTTAATAATACACAAATAGCAACACAAATGAAACTATATACAAGGAAATATTTTAAAACCCTCATAAATGTATGCCCATATAAGCATATACATAACAACATAAAATTCAAGATCTAAGTCTGAATTGAAGAGTCACTACCTCTAGACTGGATTCATCCAGTGAATGGTGAACCCCACAATGATCCAAAGTGGAGATGCTAAAATCTCTGACTTTGGAGCAATTCTATTGTTGAAGAAGAGAGGATCTGCTGCTCAGCCATCCGGCTTCAGTTTAGTTTGGATGGATACATGGAACAGGGAACTTTTCAGAAATGTTGTTTGGTTTGGGGTTTGGGGTTTTTTGTTTGTTTGTTTGTTTTTTGGTTTTTTGATTGTTTGTTTGTTTGTTTGTTTGTTTGAGACAGGGTTTCTCTGTGTAACAGCCCTGGCTGTCCTGCAACTTGCTCTGTAGACCAGGCTGTCTCAAACTCACAGAGATCCGCTTGCCTCTGCTTCCTGAGTGTTGGGATTAAAGGTGTGCGCTACCACCACAACTGGCAACTTTTCAGAAATGTTAATAGAAGAAAGGAGATGGGTCAAGACTGTGCTCAGAAAGAACAGAGAAAACAATTTAATATGGGCTTTAATATGGGCTGTGGATCCAACCACAAGCGAAGGCCTCATTGTTCCTGGAAGACTCCATAAGGCATCTCTCTCTGCTCTCTACCCAGCAGTGTCCCGGCTTTCAGATTAAACCCTGTCTCCATTCATCCTGAGTCACGTTGTGCCTGCCTTCCACTTCTTGAAAGAATCAGAGGCTGGAGAGTTTCCCTGGGTGCAAAGTATACTGTGAAGTCAACTGTTCATGTGAAAGAGATGTGGCTGACATGGGGCAAAGGCCTCTTTAAACTACAATTGTCATTAATGCTGTGATTGTCTCCACACAGCACTGGACCTTCTGGACTATAGAAGCTGCTGTCAGTGACCTTGAGGGCCGGGTCCTTCCATGCCTAAAGAAAGCACACGGCAGGTTTTACATTCACGTGACTTTTAACAATAACAGGCTCTTCACACAGAAAAGGACTAAGAGCATTTAGCCCACCACTCATTCTACACTCAGAAAATGTAGGTCCAAAGAGTAAGGACGGCTTGTCTAAGATCATTGCCTGGCCTCTGAGCAGTAATCCTATGTTCTCCCACCACCAAAAACATTGCTTTGAGCAGCTCTTAAAATGTAAAGCTTAATCTATGTCCAGCTTTCCATGTTCATGGATCAGCAGGATTAACACAGTAAAAAATGCTGTCCTATCAAAAGCAATCTACAGATACAATGCAATTTCCTTCAAATTCCAACACAATTCCTCATAGAAATTGAAAGGGCAATATTCAGCTTCATATGGAAACAAAAAATCCAGGCTAACTAAAGCACTCTAAAATGATAAAAGATCTACTGGAGGTAGCATCACCCCTGATCCCAAATTGCACTAAAGAGCAATAGCAATTTTAATTACATCATGGTATTAGCGCAAAAACAGACAAGTTGGCCAATTAAATAGAATCAAACACCCAGAAAAGGGTTCTTAAACCTATGAAAACCTTGTTTTTTGATGAGGAAGCAGGAATACATACTGAAAAAGAAGACAGAATCTTCAACAAATGATAGTTCAAAGTGGACAGCTGCATGTAGAAGAATGCAAATAGATCCATACCTATCACCCTGTACAAAACTCTACTCCAGAGAGATCAAAGACAATTAATAAATGGGACCTCATAAAACAGAAAAGCTTCTGTATGGCAAAGGACATCATCATTCAGACAAAGCGACAGACTACAGAATGAGAAAAGACTTTTAACAAGTATGTACCCAATAGAGGGATAATATCCAATATCCAAAATATGTAAAGAACTCAAAGAAACTGGAATCAAGAAAAAAAAACATTTTAAAGCTACACAGAGAAATCCTGTCTCAAAAAACCAAAGAAAAAACATTTTAAAATGTGGTACAAATCTAAATAGAATTCTCAAAAAGAAAGAAAGAAAGAAACTCATATGGCTGAGTTTGAGTTCTTTAAAGAACTGTTCAAGATCCTTAGTCATCAGGGAAATGCAAATCAAAACTACTTGGAAATTTATTTTATCTTACACTGATCAGAATGTCCAAAATAAATACACAAATGACAGTTCATCCTGGCAAGAATGTAAACTAAGGGGAACACTCATCCATTACTTGTGGAAGTGTAAATTTGTACAAGCCACTATGGAAAGCAGTGTTCATGACAAAAAAGAGAATCAAAATCTACCTCAAGATCCAGCTGTACCATTCTTAGGCACATATCCAAAGGATGCTTCATCCTACTACAGAGACACTTGCTCAACTGTGCTTGTTGCTGCTCTATTCATAATAACCAGAAACTGGAAACAGCCCAGATGTCCATAAATGAACATATGAATGGATAAAGAAAATGTGATCCATTTACAGAGTGTAATACTACTGAGCTCTTTAAAAAGAAAGTGAAATCATAAAATTCGCAGGTAAATGGATAGAATTTGAAAAAAAATCAACCCAAATGAGGTAACTCAGACCCAGAAAGACAAATACGGTATATATTTGCTTCTATGTGAATGTTAGCTATTAAATCATTGGCAAGCAAGCTACAATCTATACAATCACAGAGGTTAGGTATAGAGTAAGGGACCAGCAGGGAGTGATGTATCTCCCTAGAAAGGGGAATTAAAGTAAATAGTTATGGGTGGATGAGGGGGAGTACTGAAATGGAAGGATCAACGGGAGGAGGAGGGAAAAGAGGGACTAGGGAAGGAATATGGGGAGAAACATTTAAAATTAAAAGCCATTTGTGGAATCATAGATACTTCCTATAATATATACATATATGAAGGCAATCTAAATGAAATCACCAAATAATAGGGGAGGCAGAGCCCCAACTGGATGTCTCTCATCACCAAGAATGGGTTATGTCTAATCGAGTTCTTGGCCAAAGAGATCCCATAGGAACCCCTAAACAACCCAGACTATTGCCAAGTTTGTTGGTGGCTCTCAGCAAACTGACCATAAGGCCCTATTGCTGAAAACAATACTTACACAACTCATTGAGCATGGAGAAGTCTATCTGGAGCCTACCTAGAGCCTCCACATAGTGCAATGGTACTGAGAGTACTCTGCACTCTATCAAAAGAGAAAGGTGAACACCAACCCAGCTACAAACCTTTTGATAGACAATGATGGCCTTCATACAGGATGCAATGGTGGCACAAGCTGACTCCATGAAATGGAACTCCTTCCTACCCAGCAATGCCAGGTGGTCGAGAGCCTAAGACTAGATAGGCCAGAGATGAGGGGAAAGCCAAATACTACTGTTCTGCTAAAGGAAGACAGCAATAAAATGACTCCTAACGACACTCTGCTATACTCATAGATCAGTGCCTTGGCATCCTCAGAGAAGCTCCCTCCTCCTACAGCAGATAGGAACAAATACCAACCCACAGCCAGACAATATACAGAGAGGGAGAGACCTTGGAGCACTCATCCCTAAAAGGGATGTCTCCATCAAACCATTCCTCTCAGGGCTCAGGGAACTCAATTTAAGAGGTGTAAGAACCAGAGGGGATGAAAGAAACAAGGAACCAAGGCCTTCTAGACACAACAAGTTTGGCCCATATATGAGCTCACAAGACTGAGGCAGCATGCACAGGACCTGCACCAGATGGAGTCCTAGAGCTGAAAGGAAAAGTGGACATAAGGCCCCATCCCTAGCCCAGGAACTTTCTCAAACTGATAACCACTTGCAAATTGAAATTTTAGTTTCCTCCAAGGGATTCTCACTGGTCAAACAAACCACTCTTAAGGGCAGGCCCCATGAACAGCAGTAGATGAGCAACACAAAATGAACTCAGTGGCATTTTTGGAGGCTCTTTGTCTCAAAATGTTAAGCCAGGGGAAAAAAAAAGATACCAAAAAAAAAAACTTTACAGGTCCTTTGCTTATATATTATGGCTTCTGGTTTTGTGTTTTATGGGATTCCTGTGTGTGCAAACATAAGTGCCTCTGAATGCATATGAGTTTCTTGTGCTTTTTCTTTGGCTCTTTCTCTTATTTGGTTGTTTTGTCCTATCCAATTTGTTGTTGTCTTGTTTTGTTTTATCTTACTGTATTTTATCATCATTCCTCAAATACTTGCTAGTTTCCTAAGGAAAGACAGAAAGGATTTGGAGCTGGGTGAGTGGGAGGCAGGGAAGAACTAGGAGGAATAGGGAGAGGAAACTGTAGTCAGGTTATATTGTGTGGGGAAAATGTCTATTTTCAATAAAGGAAAAAAATAGAATAAAAAATGTACCAGGCTCAAGAAGGTCAGAAAGTCACAAGATTCACAAGCCCCTCACCCCCACCTCCACCCCCACCCCCGTGTCCTTTACGGTTATAGGAGTAGTGACAATTGTGGGGACAGGGCAGGGAGAATCCTTTTGGAGCTGCCTGCCAGTTTCTCAGAGAGCTCTGAAAATGCAGCTTCTGTGTTCCTCACCTGTGGTGGTCTGAAAGAAAGTGGCTCCCATAGGGAGGGGCGCCAGTAAGAAGAGTGACCTTGTTGGAGGAGATGCGGCCTTGTTAGAGGAAGTGTGTCACTGTGGGGGAGGGCTTTGAGGTCTCCTATGCTCAAGCCACACCCAGTGTAGACACAGATTATTTCTGCTGCCTGCACATCAAGATGTAGGACTCTCAACTCCTCCTCCAGCACCATGTCTGCCTGCCTGCAGCCCTCCATGATGGTAATGGAGTAAGCCTCTGAACTGTAAGCCAACCCTGATTAAATGTTTTCCTTTATACGAGTTGCATTGGTCATGGTGTCTCTTCATGGCACTAGAAACCCTAATGAAGACAGGCTGGGCTGGGCTGGGCTGGGCTGGTGGAGCAGCCCTCAGTCACCCTGCCCATGGAAGTGACCCCAGTCAGCTTATTGGTTCTCCAAGTTAGGCTCATTGTGAACATTTCTTTGGTCTGCAGTCAGAGCCCCTTCAAGGATGGTATGACTTTTGTTCATACCTGATGAGGAAGGTCACACAACAACAAGCACTCTGTCGCCAAGCCCTATTCCCAGCCTGAGATGGTACCCTATAGATACACATTCATCAGAAGTCAACAAAACTGTACGCACAAAATCTGTTCACCTTCCTGCATGCCTTTACATCTTATCAAGACTTCTTTTTGAGGAAACCAATGCTTGTATTTGCACTGTTCTCAGTGTTATAAGACATTTTCTCACCTTTCATCAGTTAGGGAGAGGGGAAAATCATCCCTCCTCATCCTACTTCCTGTTTTGTAAGATTTATTTTTAACCCTGTGCTTGTGATACATCAGGGCACACACGAGTGCAGTGCCCATGGAAGCGAGAGGTATAAGAAGCCCTGGAGCTGGTGGTACAGGTGGTTGTGAACCACCCAATGTGGCTGAAAATCAAACCTGAATCCTCTATGTGTCATCTCAGCAGTCCCTCGCCCTAGCTGGTACATGGGCTCTTCGACTGGTTCTAGGGACCAAAGAAAAACTGGACAGGTTGATAGCAAGAACAAAGCACACAGATTTTAACTTTACATGTGCCCAGGGACTCTCATGAGGCTGTGAAGATGTGAGGAAACATGAGGGCAGGATGCTTTTGTGCTTTTGCATAAAGAACTACACATTTGTGAAGAAATATTTAGTCTAGGAGCAATAAATTCTGGGGCAGTCACTAGGAGATTCATGGCTGGGGGTGGGGCATATAAATTAACCAGAAGATCAAAGTTACTTCAGTGAATTTGTTAAGGTCCATTACAGCACCAATTCCCAGCCTCGATGGTAAGGTCTGTTCTCTTGTCTTGGGAAATGGGGATGGCAGTAACCCTCCCAAAGATACCATTATGGCCAGCTACTTGCAGAAAGAGACAGGACAAATGATCCTTCTGCCACTATCGTTTCTTCTTTTTGAAAGAATCAGTATACCCCATGGGCACATACTGAGTTGACACAACCCCAGCTTCCTTCACATATCACAATCATCTTTCTGCTCTTGTTTTTGCAATGCCAGGGTTAGAACCCAAGACCATGTGTATCCTAGGCAATCGCTCCACCAGTGAGCTACAGTCCAGCCCTCATGATAATGTCTCCAGTTTGCAGAAATGAGAGAGATGGATGCCTCAGCCACCTATGGCAGGAATCTGGAGCTCCTCCTGGATTTGGAAAACCTGAAGTCCACACTTCATTTGTCAGACAGACATACTATGGCTCAGAGGGGCAGGGACTTTCCTCCATGGTGACTGGTGGTGGGATGGAGATGAGGGCCCTAGAACACAAGGCCAATTACATGAGCCCTAATTGTTTAATGCGTCTAAAAAGGCAGTCTGGAAAGAAACACTCAAAAAGGAAGGTATTAAACAAGAAAATCAATTGTCCTAAAAGTAAGAAGAAAGGGTAGCTTGGGCATCCTGAAAATCACTGTGGAGCTCCTTCACAAGGCCAGATATTAGAAACCAATCTGTATGAGGGAGGAATTGTCTTTGGAAATCCCTCACAAATACTTGACCTGGAGGTGGCATGAAGCTCTATGGATTTTTGACAGTATGAAAGTTGGGTGGAGGGATATTAGAGTTGGTAGCACCAGGGAAAGGCCAGAGTGTGATGGAGGAAAGAAAGTATACCCAGTAATGCTGCAGGTGCAGGGAGGAGAGCAAATTTTCAGGACTCTCCCTTATACCAAATGGTTGCCTGAGATGGGTGCTAGAGAAATCGTGAAAGGGCTATCACTAATCTGTCATTTGCTATCTACTATTTATTGAGCACATCAGTAAGTGCTTGATAAACACTATCTCATATAGTCCCCAGCACCCCTGGGACGAAGGGATGAGCCTTATTACATAATGACTCTGAACAAGGGCCCAGAAACCAGGTGCTCACTCATCAGAAGGCTCATAATTCAGGAGATAACCTAAACCACTCCATGATATGCCAGATCTTAGATAAGGAAAGCAAGTGTCAGTCCAGGTCATGCAACTAATGAAGCCAGAACTAGAATTGGAACCATTGCTCTTAACAGTGTATTGGAAACATGTGTCCAGAGAGTGTGTCCTACAGGGCAAAGAAGGAAAGCAAAAACTGTCCCTTGGGAAGAAATTCAAAACCTTAGCTTCCAGTCCCTGTTCCACCCTGACTCAGAGTCACCCTGAGAAGTCCTGCCCCCTCTGCGCTCTTCTTGACCCATCTCTACCATTGCCACCCTTATCCTTTGGCCTATGAGCCTCTTTCATCCGCCCAGAGTCCCAGAGCACACAGCTAGTCCCTCTGCTCACACTTCCACTTGTGCCAGATTTAAGAGCTGATAGGAGCCAAAGTCTTGACAGCTACAGGTAGAGTGGCCAACAAGAGATTCTAGAGAACTCTGTTCAGGCTTCTTGGCCCATAATATGAGCCTTATTACATGCCGACTTCGGTACTATCCGAGGCCAAGAAACCACACTCTCATTCCTCAGAAGGCTCATAATTCAGGAGATAACCTAAGTCACTCCAGGATACTTCCTCTGGGAACAAAGCCTTATTAAGGAAGCAGGGAGTGGCCTGTTATCTGATTCCCAGATCATCCTGTTACAGTAATCACAGCACCCAGGCTACTTCAGAGGATCCCAGAGACAGGCCTTTCCAAAGTCAGCTTCTACCCAGAGGAAGTAATTAGTCTCTCTTTCCGGGTCTGCTCAACTAGAAATTAGAGAGTTGCTTGAATGTGAACCCTGAAAAAGCCACTAGAGACATCACAACTCACTCCCCATAGTTTGTAAATGGAATGCTGAGGCCAAATGGAGACACAAAACTCACCTGGGGCCAGAATGTAAGGCTCTGCCCTTAATCCACATCTTGATTCTTGCTCCTGCCTCACCCCTCCCCACCGTAGAAATGTGTCTTTTAGGTTCCCCTCATTGCACCCCCACCTCAGATACTCCCTACCCTGCGCCAGGCCACCACATCTTCCCCTGAACTATTGCAACAGGTCTGTGGTACCCCTCTTCTTAGTCTTTCCTTTCTCAAATCCATCTTGCTTACTGTGGCACATCACTCTGACCCAAAACTGCTCCATGTTGGGAAGCTCCTCCCATTCCCGACCCCACCCCTAAGAAAGCTGTCCGTCAGGGGCTCCACCCCCAGAGAGCATTAAAAGCCCCCTCCTCGTGGTTCCCCTTGTGGTGGTTTTCTCTTCTTCCTCTGGGACCACCCGGGAATGCTTTGCTCAGATTAAACCTGAATTTACTAATTCGGCCTGATCTGATTTAATTGCATCGTTGGAGAGACCCAACACTTGGGTTCAGAAACCTTTCACTCTCCACACCTACCAAAAAAAAAAAAAAAAAAAGCCAAAGACTCCTGCCATATTTCTCTGTCATCTGCCAACTTGTTCCCAGCCTGACATTGCCCTCTGCCTGTTGTTTTATTGTCAGCACAGCGGCTGCTATTTGACCTACTGACAGCAAGCGACTCCACAATCACTGGCCCGCTGCTCAGGCCAAGGCTTGGTGGGACTTCAGCGTCCCACCAGAACTGCCTCTGCCTCTGCTGCCAATGTAGTTGTTAACTAAGTCTCTATCGTCCTGTTTTACCAATAAAGACTCAGGAGTCAGATACTGGAGTGAAAAGCTGCTGGCTCAGAGAGGCCGAGAAGCAACCAGCTGACCTTCCTCCTTAGCTAGCGACCCAGCAAGAGAGAGTCTCTTCCAAGATCCCCAAACCAAAAAGAACACGGCCAAACTCCAAATCCCTCCCTACTCCTTCCTGTGCGCATCTCTATCCATTTTCTGGACTTCTTCTCACTCTCTATTGCTACTTCCTGTCGACTAGTTGCTGGCTCTGCCTCTTGATCCAAGGTTTATTTAATGTAAAGTCGAGATTCACAATGTGATCAAGTATCTGGCAACATCTGCCTCCTTTCAACCCTCATATACTTTAAGTCTAGGTCAAGCAGACCTAGTATCTCTCTTTGCTTACACGGCTGGCCAGAGCTATTTCCTCAGTCAACTCTGCCTACTGCCCTATCTACCAGTTCAACCTGATCTACCATCCTACAAGGCTCTTTCATCTGGGAAACTTCCTTATTCTCCACTCACAACACTGGACTCTCTCCCTCCCATCATTTTCCTGTGGCCCTATAATGCACAGACCTAAGTTGAGCCTAAGTGTCTATACTTGCTTTCTCTCCTGTGGAATATACACCTTCTCAAAGCATACATAATAGATCGGTGTTTCTTTCCTACAGGCCTTTTTTCACTGATTCATTCATTCTTTCATTCATCGGTAAGTTATTGAACACAGTTTTAGAGTCCAACAGACCTAAGTCTGTGTCCAAGCTCTCTCCCTTGTCTTAAGCAAATCATTAACCATTCTAATATTCAGTGTTTCTCCTCTGCAAAATAGGAATAACAATGCCTATCTTACTAACACACTGGTGTGACTGGAGATACCATGGTATACACAGAGCGAAATGGCTGATGTTCAGTGTATGAAATTAGGAGGGCAATATTAATAAATGAAGCTCATACTACATGCCTGGGCCTGTGAAGAATATTTGGGATATAAAATAATAATAATAATAATAATAATAATAATAATAATAATAATAAGCTCATGCCTCTAAAGACTCAGAGATTAGCAGGAGACAGACAGAAAGGTCCTGGAGCCCCCAGATGTTGCATCAGATAGAGGCTCTTAGGAGAACAGAGAAGGGGATCCATAAAAGTATAATGTGAGCAGCATTTGAAAAGACCAGTGATGACGACCTAAGAGAAGGGAAAATTGGGACAGACAGAAGGCACAGCACAAGATGGCCAGAGAAGCAGGTTGAAACATCATGGCATCCCACAAAAAGAGGGTGCTCAATAGGTATTCACCAGGAGAGAGGCAGTCAGGGTGGATGGAGAGCAGAACCATGACTGCGACCTGGAAGAGATCTAAGTAAGCCCCGCCCAGGCTGTGTCCTCCTGTAATCTGAGATTGGTCCCAGTGCCAGGATTCTGACACATGGAAAACAATACTGAGCTTTTGGATTGCTCTTCATTCCTCCAGCTCAATCAGAGAGACATGTTTCCACCTGCTCAATTCAAGAGTTTGGCCTACAGAGGTTGGCCTCACCCTCTTCAAGTCACACCTGCCTCTGAAGCAAGAAACACTAATCGCCTTACCAGCATTGTCACACCCTCTCCCTGGGAACTGAAGACTCGGTTCCTTTTTATAACTTTGTGTGGGTTTGGTCCAGAGGACTCTGATGACTTACCTGGCCTCGAATTCTCCCCACAGAACACTTTGCATCAAACAGGGAAATCCACTGAATTCAAAGCATAAGTCATGTCAATGAGCGCATTTTTTTTTCAGTGAATGTAGACTTGAATTGTCTGATGAAAAACAAATCACACCTAGGAAGAATCATCTGGGGGTAGGATGGGGGCTGGAAAGACACTGGTCCATCAGTAGAGCCTTGTTGCACAAGCATGATGTAAGGATTTCAATGCCTAGCACCCACATAAAAACCTGGTGATGCTTGTAATCCCAGTACTGGGAAGGTGGAGAAAAGTGGGTTCCAGCCAACTAACCTAATCACGATAGCACTGTCCCCCCAAAATCTCCTCTGTTATGGTTATTCACCTTGTCACCTTCAACCCTTGGCAGTCACTGACCTTTCCACTGTCAGTGATGACAGCAAAGTGTTTTCTCTTTAAAAAAAAAAAAAAAAAACTGGAAGCAAGGTAGGTAGTTTTTTAGACATACTTTTTTCCAACCTGATAGTAAGGCTCCATTGCTAAAACACCATTTTACTTATGCCATCAAACATGGAGAAATTGATCTGAAATTGATGTAGAAGCTTCACCCCTAGATAATAAACAGTACCATCCTGCGGCCTGCAACAGCTACCTGCTGTCAAAGCACACTGGTGCAACAGTGGAGCAAGAGCTATGGAGTAACTAACTGCTGTTTTACAGTTGGACAGAAGGCCCCTGCCATGAGATGGAGCACATGCCTGACACTGATAAAGTGGCCAAGAACCTGAGAATAGACAAGCCATGGGTCCTAGGAGAAAACTTGTAGGGAGCCGTCCCTGCATTCTCCATTACAATGATGGCGCCTGCATCCGGCAGGCACTGAATGTAAACAAGTTAATGTGTGCAGGCGCTGGGTAATTTTCCATTCCTTGATCTCTGTCTATTCCGTGGCGTCATATGGCCTGATGAGCTGCAGCCAATCATAGGGTGACACGTCCCAGGCGGCGGCTGCCAGCCTTTATTAGGGGACGGGATTCTTGGCTCGGGGTCTCCACTCTGGTAAGCTTATGCTCTCCTCTCAAGACGCATTAAAAGCTTTACTGCAGAAGGATCCGAATGTCCTGTGTCGTTCTTGCTGGCGAGACTATCGAGCTGGACATCTGGTGCCGAAACCCGGGAACTTGTTAACATCGCCGGCACTGTGGAGACCCCTCGGACGGGGCGGATTCAGAACTGCAGGGTGGTAAATTCGGAGAGGTATGTCTTTTCTGGACTTTGGCTTGGGATTGTTGATCTTTTTCACTGTTGTAGCAATCTTGAAGAAGTCCAGAATTACATGTCAGAAACCGAATGTAGTGAGAGATGGGGCGCGCCCAACAATAAAATATAAGGAAAAAGGACCTCCCGGGGTGTCTAATGACAAGGGAGTGAGTAATTTGTTAGATGATTCTATAAATAAGTTTAAAGCTTTAAATCTTAATAGTTCTGATGACTCTGAAAGCTCAAGAGATGAAGTTTTAGAGGAAACAGCTCAGCTAGGTGAAAAAGAAACAAAAAAGGAGGGAGAGAAAATAGGGGATAACCGGTCACAACCCGGTAAATTTAAGAGACCTGTTAATCCAGCGGGTGTACTTCCATCAGCACCCCCATTATTTGGTACCGACTCCTTTTTACCATTAGAGGAGCAGAGAAAATTCCAAATGGCTTTCCCAGTCTTTGATAGGGGAAAAGGCTGCGCATATAATTCAACCCTGCTTAGAGGCCTGGAATGCCTGGGGAAAGCCTCATAAACATTGACGCTTGGGGCCATACTGTGGCCAAGCGCCACACCTCAGAACCTGAAAGGCCAAAGGAAATGGTAAAATGGAAAGATATCTTAACTGGTCTTTGGAGAGGCCCGGATCCTATTCTCATAAGATCCAGGGGAGCTATATGTGTTTTTCCACAGGATGAAGAGAATCCCCTGTGGATCCCGGAAAGACTCACCCGAAGAGCCCCTTCGGACCCTCAAAAGTCGGAACTCCACCCTCTCCCCGGGAGTTGAGAGCCGCTATTATCCAGATTAACTCCTGTCCTTGACGGAGAGATTGTCATCATAGATCGCTTCAGCTGTCTCCTATTTTAAGGAATGGGTGGGGATGGGATTGTTTGGTGCAGCCGTTTGCTGCGGATTGGTGTTGCTTCTCTGGCTGGTCTGTAGGCTCAGGGCTCAAACTAAGAGAGACAAGGTGGTTATCGCCCAAGCGCTTGTAGCTTTGGAACAAGGGGCTTCCACTGATATTTGGCTAACTATGCTTAAGCAATAGGCCGCCGGCCAGACAGCTCTTGCACACCCGGAGCCTAGGCTCATTGCACAGGGTAGAGTGTCTGGTTTGAGCAGCCCATGAGGGATGTTGAGCAAGGCATCGCACAGAGAGTTGCCCAGTATGCAGGCTTCTCTGGGAGGCATGTTGTCCTGCATAAGGGTTGCCTGCCCTAGTCTCCCTTTCCCAGAAAAACGGCAGAGGACAGGTCGAGAGCGCTTCAGGTCAAGCTAACAGCCTGATGGCGACTCTTGTACACAGTCTTAATGTTTGATTGGGAAGGTACAACCTCTGCCTCTATCCCTCAACATATGGGTGACCTATTTGCTTGTAAAAATATAAAGCCTTATCATTAATTAATAAAAAAAGGGGGAGATGTAGGGAGCCGTCCCTGCATTCTCCATTACAATGATGGCGCCTGCATCCGGCAGGCACTGAATGTAAACAAGTTAATGTGCGCAGGCGCTGGGTAATTTTCCATTCCTTGATCTCTGCCTATTCCGTGGCGTCATATGGCCTGATGAGCTGCAGCCAATCATAGGGTGACACGTCCCAGGCGGCGGCTGCCAGCCTTTATTAGGGGACGGGATTCTTGGCTCGGGGTCTTCGCTCTGGTAAGCTTATGCTCTCCTCTCAAGACGCATTAAAAGCTTTACTGCAGAAGGATCCGAATGTCCTGTGTCATTCTTGCTGGCGAGACTATCGCGCGGGACAAAAACTTGATACTATTATTCTGCTAAAATAAAATATCAAAATAGCAATAAAATGACTCCTAGTAACATACTGCTATATCCATAGACCTGAGCCTCACTCAACCCTCACCAGAGAAGCTTCTTCTTGTAATATATGGGAATTAACAGAGAGACCCACAACTGAAGAGTGTGCAGAGAGTGAGAGACTTCACAGCACTCAACCCTAAATGGGATGCCTTTATCAAACCCCTCTGCTCAAGGCCCAGGGATCTATGCAGAAGATAAGACAGAAAGGTTGCAAGAGCCAGAAGTGGTAGACAGAGCCATCCAGACACACCAGAGGTGATACACATATGAACTCACAGATACTATGACAGCACACACAGGATCTGCACAGGTTCAAACCAGAGGAAATTTTAGCACTGATAAGGGGAGGTGGACACAGAGTCCCACCCCTAACCAAGGAGCTGTTACCAACTGATACCTGCTGGAAAGGAAAAAAAAAAAAAACGTTTTCTCCTATGGAGTATCACTGACCCCATATGTCCAGGAGGAATCAGGCAACACAAAACAGATTCCATGTTTGGGGGGTCTCTTTGTTTCATTTAGGTTTTTTTTTTTTTGTCTTTGTTTTGATTTTCATTTTTGTTTGGTTTGGGGATGTTGAGTTCTACCACTCACTGGTTGTGTGCCCTTGAACAAGCTATGTCAGAAAGCTTTCAAATTCCGGTGTGTGTACACTGCCTTAAGCCACCAGGATTTTATCACAGTCCCAGTCTTCCATGGGTATGGGGAGAATGCAGTGTTTAATACAATCCCAGACATCTAGTGAGCATAGTTGATGAACAAAAGCTAAAATTCTTGGTCTGGTCTTAGTTTCTGTTCTCCCAAATTTAGATCATTTGAGGGTGACTAGTGGGTTTTGTTTTTTGTTTTTGTTTTTGTTTTTTTCATTTTTGGTTCTGTTTTTCTGTGTGTGTAGTTGTTAGGAATTTTTTGTTTTGTTTTGTGGTCTTTTTGGTTTGGGAGTTTATTTGGTTTTTTTGGTTCTCTGTGTGTGTGTGTGTGTGTGTGTGTGTGTGTGTGTGTGTGTGTGTATTCAGGTTGAATAATAACTGCCTTTGAATGTACAGCCTGATCCTTGCAAAATTGTTGAGTGCCCAAGAGTACAGAGGTCAATATTCGTAGATGTCTTGGTAGGCATATGTTTGCCGCTGAGTGAATGTATGCACGTGCATCTGTGTGCATAGAAAATGCTTTTCCTCAGAACACTTCCAATGAATGAGTTCAAAGGTTATTTCTTATTATTTATCATAGTACTAAACAAGTTAATAAGTGGTTAGATAATTAAGTGCTCAAAGAGAAAAAAATTTGCTTTAGTTGAAGTCTCTTATCTGACCCAAAGGTTGTAGATAATGTGATGAGTGGCCAGAAATGCTTTGGTTTATGGGTTTGGTGTGGATCAACAGGCTATACCTGTCAAAGGGTCTCCTGGTGCTCAGTCTTCCCAGCAGAGGGGAAACACTGGTCTTGAGGTGCCCTTTGTCTTCAGACACGTTTCCTACTGCCCTTCCAGAGAGGACCTCTATGGCTTCTGAAGGTGACGTCCTGGATTCTAAGGGGCGGGACCCCAGAATTACTACCAGTATCTGCAGCTACTTCCCTTATTGCACTAGAATTCATGGCATGGCATGGGATGCGGTATGGTGAGTTAAGATGTGAGCATCAACACCAGGCAAAGCCAAGCTTAGTTCCCAGGGCCTCTGCCTCCCAACAGGTAAATGTGGTTCAGTCCCTGCTTTCTGACCCTCTGTTCCCTCGTCAGTTTTTATTTTATTTTGGTTTGGTTTTAAATAAAATTCTTACCTCTCTAAATTATTGTGAAAATGAGGCATTTACACAGAAAGCCAGCTGTAGTGATATTTGCCTATAATACTACTGAGGCAACAGGATCACAAATTTGAGGCTAGCCTGAGATAAAATGAGACAGCCTCAAGAGAAAACATTGAGGGCTGGAGATGTGGCTCCTTTAGCAAGCTGATTGATTGCTTAGTGTGCACAAAGCCCTAGGTTCAAGTCCCTGCACACCTGTAAACCAGGTGTGATATCGCATACTTGTAGTCCTGTCATTTTGTGTTGGGAGGGGGAAAACAGAAGGCTCCAAAGTTCAAGGTTATCCTTGGCTATACAGGAAGTTCAAGGCTGGTATACATAAGACCTGGCCCCCACAAAAAAAATGTACATTGGTTTTACATAGCCTGGCAAGGTGGTACATGCCTGTAATCTCAGCAATCAGAAGGCAGAGGCAAATTTGAGGGCACCCTGGATCTAGGCCAGCCAGGGGTATATAATGAGACCCTGACAGGAAGAGGAGATGGAGAGGGGAAGGAAGAGAAGAAGAAAGGGAGGAAGAAAGAAAGGGAGGGAGGGAAGGAGGGAGGGAGGGAGAGGGAGGGAGGGAAAAAGACTCTTTGCTTATTTCTTGGCATAAAATCATATTTAATAAAAACATAGCTAATATTTTTGAATCCTTACCCATACCTGCCTATGCAGTCATCATCTCATTTAAACATTCACAACATAGACTTGTAGACACAATTATTAGTCCCACTGTACAGATAGGAGACTCTTACCCAAGGTCGCACAGCCAGGAAGAAGGCAATCTGTGCCCAGGCATTTCTATTACTGTTTTTTAATACTTTTATTATCAACAAAAATCTCACAAAGAGAGGATTCTAGAGCCTTGCTCCAGCTGTGGAGGGAGTTTCTCTGCCTCTGAGTAATCACTGTATTGGGAACATGCCTCCTTTCTCAGCCTTGATGCTGGGTTTCAGCCACCACTTCCTTATTCATTTGATGTTCGTTGAACATTCCCTATGTGCCAAGCACTGTGGTTGGCCTGGACTATACAATCCTGAACATAACAGTTAAGGTCTCTGTCTTCACGTCGCTGAGAAGAGAAAGGAGCCAGGCACACAGAAACCACAGGAAAAGGGACAAAAGTGTCCCTACAGTGGGAATGAACTTGGCTGACATAATCTAAGGGACAGAGAGTGTGGCTAGCATAAAGAGCAGGAAACAGATGGCCTGGCATGCCCCCCTGGAACTCAAGCTGTACCTCCCCACATGGTGTGCAGTCCTATTGCAGGTGCCATACCCAAAACAAAAAATACATCCCCTCTTCTTCCACTGCACAACCAAACACCCAGTTGCCCAAACTAAAGACTTAAAAACATCTCCAGTGCCTCATCTATGCTGAGAAAGCCCTTTGCCACAGAATTACACATGCCCACCCGCCAACCCTATAGGAGGCAGGATCATGCTAAATGCCTAATTGACTTCAAAACCACTATGTAGTCTAAGATAGCCTTGAACTTGAGATCCTCAGCCTCCCAAGAAGGTGGGACTTCGCTACATCAGCCAGACATCTTCTTGAATTTATCCTGTGTGGCTACGGTGCTGGCCTCTATTTGAAACCCATGGCCAGCCATCCGTTGATGCCCTAACTGTTCTCCCTGTCCCCAGCTGCTTCACTGGCTGCCCAAGAGCTCCTCTCACAGATACTGTGCACACTAAAATGGACACGCACAGCTTTAGTCCCAGAACTCAGGAAACCAAGACAAGAAGATACAATGTTCAAAGTCTATACCATAGCACCCTAAATCCTCCAAATTTCACCTTGTCTCAAAAAAAGAAAGAAAGAAAGATGAAAAGAAGGAAGGAAGGAAAGAAGGATGGAAGGATGGAAGAAAGAAAGAAAGGAAGGAAGGAAGGAAGGAAGGAAGGAAGGAAGGAAGGAAGGAAGGAAGGAAAGAAGGAAAGAAGGAAAACAGGCTGAACAAGCCATGAGGAGGAGTAAGCCGTTAACACTCTTCCATGGCCTCTGCTTCAGTCCCTGTCTCCATGTTCCTGCCTTGAGTTCCTCCCTAACTTCCCTCAGAGACGGATGGAGTGTGACCTCTGAGTTGTAAACTGAAGTAAGTCCATTCTCCCCAAATCACTTTTTGTCATGGTGTTTCATCACAGCAGTAAAATTCCAACTAAGAAAATTATCCATTGCTGACATGGGAACCTGCAGTATAAAGTTGTTTCTGTCTTATGGCCAGCAAGTTAAAAATATTTAAGCCAGAGCTGTAGATTCCTCAATCATGTTTCTGCTTATTTGGTTATGTGTCTGACTTCGTGCAAGACCAGGCTCTGAATAGCCCAGATGTGTCCTAGTGAGCGCAATGCCTAAGCAGATGCTGAGTGTTTAGTGAGTGGATTGGTGGATGGGTGCATACAAGCACACATGCATGGAGGAATTCAAGAATGGGTGGATGGATGGATAGATGCATGGGAATTTAGTAAAGAAAATGCAAGAGAGAAATCAATGAATTCAACAAGGACCAAATTCCTGGCCTTAGTCTCATGAACATACACTTAGAGTTCACAAAACAACATGGAGGCCAAGGACTAACCAAAAACTTGTCTTACTTACCATCTAAGATTGACAGAATTCAGCATTTAACAAAGTCCAGGGAGATATTAAAATCTCAATATAAGGGTTCTTATGCAAGCACCCCCACCCACTTCCAACTTCGTCATATGTCAACAGAGCAGAACTGGAAGTCAAGTCCTGCCTCTTGGTCCTGGAAAGTTATCAAGACCAGCAGCCACTCAAAGTTCAGAGATAAGGGAATTAAGTCCATTGCACACACTCCAAGAAGATACTCTGCTGTATGGCCTTTTCTGGGAAATATGAACAAAGTATATTCACTCCAGATAGACCCTAAGGGACAGACCAAAGAAACAACCCCACCCAAATCCATCTTAGTAAACTGGAGAGTTTATTAGGGTTACTCACAGGACCGAGGTGGAAGGTTTTTTACAGGAGCATAAGCAACTCAAAGCCAGTTGCATCGCCTAGAAGCAATTAATAAATAGCCTTAGAATACCCCAAATGTGTCAGTGTTTCATTTAAAAAAAAAAAGAAATTAGCCGGGCATTGGTGGCGCATGCCTTTAATCCCAGCACTCGGGAGGCAGAGGCAAGTGGATCTATGTGAGTTCCAGGCCAGCCTGGTCTCCAGAGCAAGTGCCAGGATAGGCTCCAAAGCTACACAGAGAAACCCTGTCTCGAAAAACCAAAAAAAAAAAAAAAAAAAAGTTAAATTTTGTTGAGCCTGTGGTGATATATTATTTATGATTTATTAAAGCTTTCCTGAGGATTCAGAAAGCAAAGTCAGCCACAAGCTATAGAGGTCAAGAGGTGGTGGCACACACCTTTAATCCCAGAACCTGATAAAGACCAACAGACCTCTGTTAATTCAAGACCACCCAGGGATACATTAGAGTGAATCAGTCTAAAAGAGAATTAGAACTCACACCTTTAATCCCAGGATTCATGAGAGGTATTTAAGACAGGAACAGGGTCTTAGAGCTGGCATCCATTCTCCAGCCACATTGAGGATAGGAAGGGTTCAGTCTCAGATTTCTCTCCAGCCACTCTGAGGAGAGGCAGCAGTTTGAGTCTTTGGTGAAGAGCTTGTGGGTCAGCCCTTTCAGCCTGACGTGAGATCTGGTAGCCGGCTGCTTTGCTTTTCTGAACTTGAGCTTGAAGTTTGAACCACAATATCTGTCTCTGGGTTTTTTTATTTCTCATGCTACACGTCAGTATCCAAGAGGCAGAGACCTGTGGATTTCTGTGAATTTGAGGCCATCCTAATCTATATAATGAATTCCATGCCAGTCATGGCTACGAAAATGAAACCCAGGCTTAAAAATAATGAATTTTAAGGCAGTTGAGGTAGCTCAAGAGTGCTGTTCTTGTAGAGGATCTAAATTCAGTCCCCAGCATCCACATCACACAGCTCACAACGCCTGTAATTCCATCTCTAAGGAATCCAACAGACTCCAAGGTTACTGCCCTCCTGTAGTGCGCGCACGCACGCGCGCGCGCGCACACACACACACACACACACACACACAATTTAAAATGAAATTTAAAATAAAAATCTTAATATAATAATGAACAATGTGAAAATCATATTAAAAATTTTCATTGCAGTATATCTAAGGAAATTCTTACCAGAACATGCCCGGCCCCCATTTATTTACATATTACTTATGTTTTCTGCTGAATAACAGGCTCAAGTCTTTGATAGAGTGCATTTGAAGCAGAATACATACTAACTGGCCCTACTACAGGAAAACAAAGTCAATGGCTGACCTCATTGGTAATGAAAATGACATGGTGAAGAATTAAAACAAACTCACCAAGAGGGTCCATGAGCTGCCAGGTCTATGGATCCATTGTAGTTCCAATATCATAGTGAACTCAAAGTGATTACATTTTTATGTGCATGCCTACATAAGTAGGAAATGGAGAACACTCTTTAATGTCTCCCTTTTATTTTGAAGGGGAATTTTTTAGATGGACCTGGGAGCCAAATTAACCCACAGTGCACTAACCCATAGAAGTTTATCAATCTGTTATTTTCAATTTTTTTAAGTGTATGGGTGTTTTGCCTACATGTATCTCTATGCACCACTTGTGTGAATGGTCCCACAGAAGTCAAAAGAGGGTATCAGAGCTCCTGGAACTGGAGTTACAAATGGTTGTGATTCACCATGGTTGGTGCTAGGAATCAAATCCAGGGTCTCTTGAAGAGCAGCCAGTGCTCTTAACCACTGATCTATCTCTCCAGCCAAATGTTTTGTTAATTTTATGTGTATATCAGGATCTCCACAAGACAGTCCAGCCAAGTATGATGGCATACACCTTGTAATCACAGGACTCAGGAAACATAGTCAAAGTAGTGGTGCAGGCCTTTAATCCCAGCACTCAGGAGGCAGGAGGCAGCGGATCTCTGTGAGTTCTAGACCGGCATTCCAAGTTCATTTCTCCAGAGAAACCTGAGGACATGGAGGAAAGTTGTCTCAAAAAAAAAAAAAGATGGGGGAGAAGGAATGGGGGTGAGAGGGAGAGGGGACTTACATGTGAAACAAGTCTGTTCCCTAACTTGAATTAAGAAGAAGAAGAAGAAGAAGAAGAAGAAGAAGAAGAAGAAGAAGAAGAAGAAGAAGAAGAAGAAGAAGAAGAAGAAGAAGAAGAAGGAAGGAAGGAAAAAGGAAGAGAGGGAGGGAGGGAGGGAGAAGGAAAGGAAGAAAGAAGAAATTACGGGTCTGGAGAGATAGCTCAGAAGTTAAGAGCACTGGCTGCTCTTCCAGAGGACCTGGTTCAATTCCCAGTACTCACATGACAGATCACGACTGTCTGTAACTCCCACTCCAGGTGATCTGGCACCCTCACACAGACATACCTGCACATAAAATAAAAATAAGTAAATCTTTATAAAAAAACAAAAACAAAAATACAGTGGTGGGCTGGGGGCGTAGAGTACTTGCTAACAGCCACAAAAGCCTGCATTCAGTCCCCAGCAGCACAAAAGACTGGGCATAGTGGTAGATGCATGTAATTCCAACACTCCAAAGATGGGGATAGGGAGTGGAGGATCAGGAGTTCAAAGTCATCTTCTACTACATAGTAGTTGAAGGGCAGCCTTGGAGTCCAGAAACAACAGAGTCCATAGAAACAGCCAAGAAAGATACTTCTAGAATATCTAGAGAAATGATACTTTTTTAAAAAGATTTATTTATTTATTATGTATACAGTGTTGTGTCTGCATGCATGCCTCCAGGCCAGAAGAGGGCACCAGATCTCATTATAGATGGTTGTGAGCTACCATGTGTTTGCTGGGAATTGAATTCAGGACCTCTGGAAGAGTAGCCAGTATTCCCAACCTCTGAGCCATCTCTCCAGTCTGATACATTTTTTTAAAGAAATGACAGAACAAGGCTGGAGAGGTGATCCAGCAGTTAAGAACACACACTGCTCTTTTGTTAATAATTTCTTTATTTTATTTTGTGTATGAGTGTAATTTATTTTATTTTGTGTATGAGTGTTTCTCTTTTATGTATGTCTGTGTACCACATGCTGTTTGCTTCCCACAGAGGCCAGAAGGGAGTCTCAGACTCCTTGAAACAGGAGTTACACGTGGTTGTGAGCCACCATGTGGGTGTTAGGAATAAAACCCTGATCCTCTGGGAGAGCAGCAACTGCACTTAACTTCTGGGCCAGCTCCCCTCACATATGCTCTTGCAGAAGACCCAAGTTAAATTCCCAGCACCCATATAATAATTCACAGATGTCATAACTGTTATTCTTTTGTTTAAGCTGCAGCTGCTATATAAAGAAAGGAACAACAGATAAACAACCCACGTGGAGTTTATTTACCAGAAGAGAGGAAAGGGGGGATGGGCAGTCAGCCAACCCAAGAGGAGCCAAAAGGAAGAGAGCGAGGGGTGGGTGGCAGAACCTTTTAAAGGGAAGGTTGCATATGCGCAGTGGGGCTTTGCCCCTCAGAGGTCGCAAGGCATGGCGGGTGAGTGAGTGCCCCGTTGTTAGGGGGCGGGGTTGGGGCATCCAGGTGTTTTGTTCTTACAATAACTCCAGGCCCAGGGATCCAGTGCCCTCTTCTGGCCTCCATGGGCACCTGCACACAGGTACACACACACACACACACACACACACACACACACACACACACACACATTTTAAAAGAATTTATCTTCAGCTAATTCAGTTTCTTTCAGAGCAGAACAAGAATTGAAAAAGTCAAAGCCAAAGCCTACAGCTGTGAGCCCAAAGTCCTTCTAGTGCAATAGCAACTATCAATTAGCCTGGTAGAAGTTACAGGGACTTCTGGTCATTGTTAAAGTCCCTGGACCCAGAAACTGCTAGTCTTGGTTACTCACAGGGAACTCAGCTGGTTCTACACCCAGAAATAATCAACCAGTTACATAACTGCATAGACAAGGCTGGACAGTTGCACAGCTGCATAGACAGAGCTGGGCAGTTACACGGCTGCATTGGCAGGGCTGGACAGTTGCACAGCTGCATAGACAGGTCTGGACAGTTACACAGCTGCATAGACAAGGATGGGGCTGGACAGTTACACAGCTGCATAGGCAGGACTGGACAGTTACACAGCTGCATAGACAGGGCTGGACAGTTACACAACTGTATAGACAAGGCTGGACAGTTACACAGCTGCATAGTCAAGGCTGGACCTCGATTTTTAACCTCACCCAACACTGGGTAAAAGCCTTTGAGGCCAAGTTCCCTTCTCAGCGACGGTCTAGGAAAGCACTTAGCACTCACCCCAGAGACCTGAGTCTAATCCCTGCTTTGACCATTAACTCCCTGTGAAACCTCAGCCTCTCTCATTTGTTCTTTCCTGTCCTCATTTTGCCTCTAGAAAAGATTGGAGGCTTTGACAGTGTGACCTCCAGGGTCCCCTCTCAGCTCTGCTCCGGGCTGCTCCAGATCCTCAGGTATGCCTGGGACAGGGTCCAAGCAATTCCTAGAGGGGTCAAACGGATTAACCATTGGTCTGGGTCAGTTCCAGTTAATTCAAAAATTAACCTAGTTTTGTGTTTTCTCTTTTAATCTTTACCAGGCATAACTCTGATTTAGTCCTGCCTCCATGGTCCAGGTGCCATTCTCTGACCCTCCAACTCACAGTACTCATTCCCTCCAATTTTTATTCTCCCTTTTAAATTCTACCAATCCCTAGTTCCTCCATCAAACCTCTTCTGACTCCTCCTATAACATAGCCTCCTCCAGACACCTTGCCACAGTCCACTGTATCTCAGTATAAAGCTACTGGGCTTTCTTCTTGCTTGGCTACTTCCTTTGGAAGTAGAACCCTGCTGTGTTTGATCCTTTATTCTATGATCCTGTGCCTGACACAAACTCGTTATTGAGATGCCCAAACATTTAATATTTGTTTTGTTTGTTTCTAAAACTTTTCAAAGCCCTAGCCACTAGGAAATACATTCTTAACTCTTCAGAGCAGCTTCATCTCTCTTTGCTCCTTGGGTCTTCCTAGGAACCCCATGAGACAGGCTGATCACCTGACAAATAAACCCCAGGTCACATGAAAGTGATGCCAGAGAGCAGGTTTATGGTAGAACCCAAAGGAGATACCAGAGTTCTTTACGCCAGCCATGTCATTGGAGAATATAGCTGCTGTTACATTGTGAGAAAACATAGCTTGGAGACTGTGAGATGGTTTAGTTGACAGAGTGATTGTCTTCCTGGGATACATAAGGCCCTGGGTTCAAGTCTCAGGACCACGGGAATTGAGCATGGTGGTACATAACTGTAATCCCAACACTTGGGAAGTAGAAGCAGGAAGAAACGGGGTTCGAGGTCACCTTTGGATGCAAAGCATGTTTAAAGCCAGTGCCTGAGCTACGTGAAATGAGGAGGAGGGAGGGAGGGGAGGGAAGAAGGTGGGAGAGGAGGAGTGAAGGGGGGGAAGGAGGAGGAATGAAGGAAAGAAAAAGAAGAGGAAGGAGGGAGGAGAAGAGGAGGAAAGAAAGAGGAAAGAAACCATAGCCTGAAGCTGCCCCAACATGTAAACACACACTGGGAAATGTCTTCATGCTCCAGCCTGCTTGAAGTGTCATCCCTATAGAATCTAAGACTGTTTCTTCTTGCTGTTATCATCATCATTGCCCTTGAAGGAAATAATAACCCAGGGCAGTTCCTGGGCAACCCACAATGAATTTCCTCAAAGGGCCCCGGAAATTCTGAACTCAAAGACCCTACTTAAACGGCAGAGGTGGTATTTGTGATGAGAGAATGTGACTCCATGCATGATAGACAGGTTGACAACTTCCTGGAAAGACCATCATAGTCTTCTATTTTGTTTGTTTGGGTTTTGTTTGTTTGTTTGTTTTTCAAGAAAGGGTTTTTCTGCGTAGCCCTTGCTGTCCTGGAACTTGTTCTATAGACCAGTCTTGCCTGGAACTCACAGAGCATAGTCTTCTTAGTAAGACATTGAATTTAGGTGGTGGCACACACCTTTAATACCAACACTTGGGAGGCAGAGGCAGGTGGATATCCGTGAGTTTGAGGCCAACCTGGTCTACAGAGTGAGTTCAGGACAGCCAGGACTACACAGAGAAACCCTGTCTCAAAAAACAAAACAAAACAAAACAAAATGCCACAGGTGAGATGGCTTAGGCAACACAAATATTTTTTTCTCACAGTTCTAGAAGTTCAAAGTCCGAGATGAATGTGTCGTCAGGTTCAGTTTCTCCTTCAACTTCCTTCCTGGTCTTGCAGCAGCCACCTTTTCATTCATCCTCATTATCTGCCTGTATGAAATCGTACTGCCTTTATGTGCTTTCCACTGTTTTTTTTGTTTATTTGTTTTTTTTTAATAAGGACATCAGTGAGGGACTGGAGAGATGGCTCAAAAGTTAAGAGCACCAGCTACTCTCCAAAGGATCTGGGTTCAATTCCCAACATCCACATGGCAACTCATGACCACCCACAACTCCATTCCCAGGGGATCTGATGTCCTCTTCTGACCTCCTCTGGCACCAGGCAAGCACATGGTAAGCATCATACACACAGGCAAAGCCCTCACACATATAAAACATAAAGGAACATCATGGAGGAAATATAGTCAGTCCATAACCGAAAGTGAATGCAAGCGTCCCAGGACACAGGTGAAAAGTGGTCTTTCTGAGACGCTGTCAACCTGTCCGTCATGCATGAAACAACATTCTCTCATCACAGACGTGTTGATGTGCTTGTTCATATGCACATGACTATGAGGTGCAAGTATAGGCAGACAGACATGTGTGCTGTTGTTTTGTCTGTGTGTGGGTGTGGTATAGAAAAGGTGCACACAGGCATGCATATCTGCAGGTCCCCCTCCCTGAAAAGGTGCGTGTGTGAAGATCGCTGTGTGTGGGGGCATAAATGTTTCTTATTTAGTATTCTCTCAGTTCCACAAAGATGTGCTACTGTTGTAGGCACTGTACAAGGCTCTAAGAACAAAAAGAGACACAACAGATGGGTGTACATACACCAGGGTACTTGAGAGGCAAGCATGTTTTTCAACACAAGGCAGGTCTCTATAAGCTCTGAAACTATATGTACAATAGAGACCATAACAAGCTGGGAGAGTTCCTGCTCACATACGTCAGAACATCTCTTTCAATACAAAAAAAAAAAAAATTGCTATGGGCTCTCCAAACCCTATCTATTAGATGATAGTGGCATCGTCAGCCAAGTCTTAGGGTGGCAGCCTGGAGGCTGAAGTACTGGGTAGCTTGTCATCACAGCCACTCCAGCTTCTCCACCCATACGGAGGTGAGGCAACATTTCTCCGATAACAGGGCACAGAGAGTCCAGACCCCTGGAAGCCATCTGAGCTTCACGTGGTTTTATGATTTCACTGTTAATGTTTGGCCTTGGGTTGTTTCTGCTGTGGGAGGTTAGCCAGGAAGGGCAGGAAGGAGCTGAGGTAGGGGAGATAAGGTGCCAGGCCACCTGCAGGAGGCACCTGCCTGGCAGCACCTGTGGCACCACAATACTTGCCAAGCTCCAGGTCTCGCCAAAGGAAGGAAATTCCTGACCGGGAAGAGAGCAATGACCTCTCTGGGAACATAAGAGAAAAGGACAGACCTTTGTAAAATGCTCCCCAGTAATCCTGCTGCCCTTCTGCTACCTCTTAAACCAGGCGGTGGCTCACGACTTTAATCCCAGGACTGTGGAGGCAGAGGCAGCCAGATCTCTGTAAATTCAAAGCCAGCCTGGTCTACAGATGTAGTTCCAGGACAACCAGGGCTTCACAGAGAAACCCTGTCTCAAAAAACAAAACAAAACCAACAACAAAAATGCCCTCTTAATAGTGTCTCCTTTGGACCAGGCACGGTAACATGGTGACGCACACCTTTAGTCCCAGCACTCAGGAGGCAAAGGCAGGCAGATCTCTGAGTTCCAGGCCAGTTTGGCCTACATAGTGAGTTCTGCACCAGCCAACACTTCATAGGGAAACCCTGTCTCAAAAGAAAATTAAAAAGAGAGGGGGTGTTTCTTTTACCAGGATACGGTGGAATGCACCTGTACTTCCATCAGTTGGGAGGCTGAGGCAGGAGCATCACTTAAGCCCAAGAGTTTGAGACCAGACTGGACAGTACAGAGAGATTCTTACAAGAAAAAAAGTTAAATGTCTCCATCATCCTACATCCTTCCTTTACTGTTTCTACTCTCCTTTGGGGGGAAAAAAGCACTTGGGACACAGAGGCAGGGGGATCTCTGTGAGTTCAAGGCCAGCTTGATCTATAAAGTGAGTTCCAGGACAGCCAGGACTACAAAAAAAAAAGAACTGTCTGTTAATTCATTTGCCAATTTGTTGACTAGATGATTTGGGCATCCATTTTATAGTTTGTATATATTCTAGGTATTAACCGCATCATAATAATTACTGTAGTTTCTCTGGCTTGGTTTCTTGTTTTATCCCACTGTGATCTGACATTAGAAATTCTGTTGGTTTTTCTTTTACATTGGTTAAAACTTGTTTTGTGTAAGTCTATCTTCACAGGCCTGGCATGCATATTGTAAGCCTAAATAATAGCAGAAGCCAAGCACAGCAGTTCACACCTGTAATGTCTGAGTTCAGGAGACTGAGGCAGTAGGATCTCGAGTTTGTAGTCAACCTGAACTACATAGTGAGTTCAGGGTCAGCTTGGACTACATAGCAAGTACATTGGCTAAAAAGTGATTTATTATTCTGAGTGATTTATTGTTAGTAATTGATGCATCCGTTTCCAATAACACACAGCATGGGTGATTTGTCACATCTACCAGCTGCAGGTGGAGCAGGAGGGACACAGAGCAGGTAAAGTACATGGGAGACCAGAAAGAGGGTGGGGCCTGGATCACTGCCCTGAAAAATAAGGTTCTTGAACTCCAAGGCATTCTCAGAGTAGCTCTGGAGGGAGACAAACAGGGGACATCACTGGCTTCTGAGCTTCCCCCAAAACCACTCTTTTTTGTGACTTAGTTGTTTTTATGTATACGGGTGTTTTGCCTGTGCATTGTTTATTGTGTGTACACAGCACTCACAGAGGCTAGAAGATACCCTGGGATCCCCTGGGACTAGAATTGCAGAGAGTGGTGAGCCACCATGTGGGTGCTGAAAATTGAACCTGAGTCCTCTCAAAGAGCAATCAGTGCTTTAATCTGCTGAGCCATCATCTCTCCAGCCCCTAAAAAACTATTCTTGACTTCTTGAAGAAGCTGCATCCTTGACCATTTCTCACATATGATCTGCTCATATGTATCCTAGCCCCTGCAGTTCAAGTTCTCCGTCTTTCTCTCTAGGAAATACTGTTTCCCCTTCAACAGCATTCCCATCACCCTTCACTTAGCCTTGATTAAGGTACACAGCCCATCCCATTGCATTTATACACTTGGCCAGCTCCCTGTGCTGTGATGTCCGCCATGCAGGGCTTTTCAGTCTTTGGGCCTTGCAGAGTGCCTTGCAGAGTCAACACTCTTAAACATGCGCTATGAGGTACTAAGTGAGTGAGTGTGAGGCTGGAGAAAAGAGAACCCTCTCCCAAGCACAAACAGGAGGAAAGGTTGGCACCTCGTAAGTAACAAAGAGACTGTTACCACTGTTACACTTTTGCCCCACAGGTCGGCAGAAAAACCCTCTCCTCCTCTGGTTGCAGGGTCCCAGAGACTGTCCCACCATTCCCGGTGGGAACTGAAATAGACATTATCTGCCACCCTAATGCCCACAGTATAGCAAAAACCAGGTAGCGTGTCTCCTGCCCATGTCTCCAGCTGTGCCAGACAGGAGGGACACACATTCTGGAGAGTCCCCCGACCCCATCAATAAAGAACCAAGAGGGAGAGTCTAGAAATCTTGGAGGCCAAGGAATCTAAGATATTTGAAACTGATTAGGAGGCAGAGAGAATCCAGTGTTGCCAGTGTAGACTGGGGCTGCAAAGGATAAGCTCTAGACAAGCAGGCAATAGAGACTCTGTCCCGGCAGCACCTGGTCTTCATGGGGAGCACTCCCACTTGTCACCCTTGGGAACAGTGTGTCTAGTAGGGTGTCTCCATTCAGAATGAAGCCAAGTAGAAAGGGCTTCCTGAGACACCTAAGGCATATAATAGAGCATTTAGACTGCATACTTAACTCAAAGTCTAACTGCTCCCCAGAGTCCTTGGAGAAGTCCTTCAGAGCAAGGTTGTCATGTAGAAGCTATAGGCATAGATCAAAAGACCCAGCCTGCCCTATGTAGTGAGTCCCAGGCCAGCCAGGGATACACAGTGAGGCCCCAGGGTTCCTCTTGCTCTGCAGCCATCTTAGGGGTCATTCATGTTTGAAGACCATCCTTTGTCTCCGGCAGGTATATGATAACCATAAGAAAATGGCAAATCACTATAGCTAATCAACTCTAGGCTTCAGCTTGTGAAGCATACATGCTGAAGCACAAGGCAACCAGACAAAGCAAGGCGAAGTCAGTCACCCTCACACTGTCCAGCTCTGAAGAAGTCTAAAATAGCTAGATGTAGCGACACGCACCTGAAACTCCAGAACTTTGGGGTTTGGGGATAGTTGGATAATTTTATTTAAGGATGGCTTGTGTTACAAGTGAGATTGTCTCAAAAATGGGTGGAGGGATAGAGAAAAAAAGAACACTTTAAAAAGATTTCCTCCCCAGGTTGGCTAAAATTGATGTCTAGCTCCACAGTGAATGTGCTGGCTGGTTTATGTCAACTTGACACAAGTCATTTTGGAAAAGAGAACCTCAACTGAGAAGATGCCCCCACTGGATCGACTTGGGGGCAAAACTGTAGGGCATTTTCTTGGTCCATGATTGATGTGGGAGGGCCCAGTTCACTGTGAACAGCACCACCCTTAGGCTGGTGCTAATACAAGAATGTAAACTGAACAAGCCCCTAAGTGGTGTTATCCCTCCATGACCTCTGTATCAGCTTCAGCCTCCAGGTTACTGCCCTGTTTAACCTGTTTGAGTTCCTGTCCTGTCTTCTGTCAGCAATGGAGTGTGACCTGAGAATTGTAAGATAAAATAAACCCTTTCTTCCCCAAGTTGTCTGTGGCCTCGGTGTTTTATCCCAGAAGTAGAAAGCAACTAAGGCAATGGCTGTAAGACTCAGTTAGACACAAAGTGAAGAAAGCACAATGTCTGGATTCACTGATGTAGATGAGTTGGATATCCTAGAAGCATGCCATGAAAAATAAGCCATTAGTGCTCAGCAGTTATGAGCACTTGTTACTCTAGCAGAGAAACCAGGTTCAGTTTCTAGGGCCCACACAGTGGCTCACAGCCACTTGAAATTCCAGTTCCAGGGGATCTAATATCTTCTTCTGGCTTAAATACACATGGCGTAAATAAACCAATGCAGATGCACACAGACATATGAAAATAATAAACGTATGTTTAAGGAAATAGATAAATAGTCTAACAAGCATACTTCCCTGAGCATACCCAATCTCTTCTCATCTCAGAAGCTAAGCAGGGTCAAGAGGTTACACTTGGATGGGAGACCACCTGGGAATACTAGGTGCTGTAGGTTTAAAAAGGAAGGAAAATTAGATAAATAAACGATACAAAATTCATTCAAATAAAACTTGCCAGAGGTTGATTTAAAACAAATGTTTAAAGGGCCAGTGAAATAGTGCAACAGCTAAATGGCACTAGCCACCAAGCCTAATGACAAGTTTAATCCCCAGAATTCACATGGTGCAAAGAAAGAAAATGCCTGAAAGTTGTCCTCTGACCTACACATACGTTGTGGCATGAGCTTACCCACACATGTAAACCAACTAAATGTGTAAAACATTGCTTTCGAAAGGAGAGAACTAGACAGGAGATGTTGGCACACACCTTTAATTCCAGCACTCAAGAGGCAGAGGCAGGCAGATCTCTAAGTCTGAGGCCAGCCTGGTCTACAAAGTGAGTTCAGGACAGCCAGGGCTACACAGAGAAACCCTGTCTTGCAAAACCAAAAAAGGAGAGACCTGAAGATGTGGTTCAGTGGTAGAACACCTGTCTAGCATAGGGAAAGGAAGGCCTTGGATTCAATTCCTAGCATGGGAAAAACATCCCATACCAAGCCAGAGAGATGACTCAGCAAGAGCACTGTCACCTGGGGCTGGAGAGATGGCTGCTCTTCCAGAGGTCCTGAGTTCAATTCCCAGCACCCACATGGTGGCTCACAGCCATATATAATGGTGGCCTCTCTCTCTCTTTCTCTTTCTTTCTTTCTTCCTTTCTTTCTTCCTCTCTCTGTCTCTCTCTGTCTCTCTGTCTCTCTGTCTCTCTCTCTCTCTCTCTCTCTCTCTCTCTCTGTGTGTGTGTGTGTGTGTGTGTGTGTGTGTGTGTGTGTGTCGTGAATCCACAGGCTTCAGAGGTGTCAGAGCGGGAAATGGGCTCCTTAGTCCTGACCTCCCTGTGACCTCACTAAATGACTCCTTTGTGAGTGTGTGAAGTCAATTATTCACCAGCTGACCAGGCACAGTTACAGCAGAAAACACCTCTAAAATCAATTATAAAATTTAAACTATAAAAAGATGTATGTTAGGTGTAAAATTCAGATAAAATTTAATACCAGTAGAATAAAAAAAGAGAAGGCCTCTGACTAATGTCCCCTAAACACTGCTGGCCTACTGTGGGCCAGCACAGTACATGGTACTTCATATGACCAAGCTACACAAATGTCACACACATACAGACGGCCTAGATCAGTCCCATGCAGGCTCCCTAGCTGTTGGTCCAGTCTGTGAGCTCCCACAGTCAGGTCTCTGTGGGTTTCCCCATCATGATCTTGACACACCACCCATCCCAGTCGCATATAATCCCTCCTCCCTCTCTTCATCAGGACTCCCAGAGCTCAGCCCAGTGCTTGGCTGTGGATCTCTGCATCTGCTTCCATCAGTAGTTGGATGTCTGTGGTGACAATTAGGGTAGTCACTAATCTCGTCTCCTCCCAGATCCTCTCCACCTTCCCAACCATCCAACCCCATGTCGTCTTTCTCTCTAACTTTAGAGGGGAAAAATGGGCAAATTAAAAAAAAAAAAAACAGGAAAGAACAACAAAAACAAAAGGGGTATGAAAAGCACATACACAGACCTGAGAGTGCACATAGAGACAGAGAAAGAGAGAGAACCCATAAAAGCACAAAACTAGACACCATAACATACAAGCAAAAGCACAATAAGGTTAAAAAATGCCCAGACAAAGCATTATTAGACAAAAACCCTACAAAACTACCATTGGGTTTATTGAGTTCATTAGAGTTGACCATCTATTGCCAGGCACAGGGTCTGACTTTAAATGTGGTTTGTATACCCAGGGAGACTCCATTGGAAAAAACTAATTTTTCTTTGGTGAGTGGTTGTCAATTGGAGACAGCTTCTGGGTAGGGATGATGTCCACTTCCCTCTCAGCACTGGGACCTATGCAAACCCTATGCATGCTGCCACAGTTTCTGTGAGTTCATATGTGCAGCAGTCCTAGTGTCTAGAAGGCCTCCATTCCCACTGCTCCTCTTACAAAACGTTCCCTGGGCCCTGAGAGGAGGGATTTGATGAAGACATCCCATTTAGGGTTGAGTGGTCCATGGTCTCTCACTCTCCGCACACTGTCCTAGTGTGGGTCTCTGTGTTCCCATCTGCTGCAGGAAGCTTCTCCAATGATGGTTGATCTGTAAGTACAGCAGAATGTAGATTTTAAAAAGGATTCCAAGACAACTTAACAAACACTATTGGGCAGCTAGATAGCCACACACAAAAGAATGAAGTTAGACTCCTACCTACATCTTTTGCAAAAATTAACTAAGTAGATCAAAGGTGGCCTTTGAGAGTTTAAAGACTTGTGCCATTTCAAGTTTGCTCTCTGTTTCCAACTTGTAGCTCAAGATGTGAGCCCTTAGCCTCTGCTCCAGCAGCCATGCCAGCGGCTTGCTGCTGTGTCTCCCCGCTGTGATGGACTCTTCTCTCTGGAACCATAACCCAAAAAACTTTCTTCTATAAGATTCGATGGCTATGGTACTTTATCACAACAATAGGAAAGAAACTAAGACACAGCCAAAGAAAATATAGATAAATTGGACTTTAAAAAAGAAATACTTTTAGAAACTTTTGTGGGATGCAGTATAGTGCTTGCCTGGAATGCACAAAGCATTCCCCAGTACCACAAAAATAAACCACTTAGCTGATTAAACAAGCAAACAAAGTTTCCCACTTCAAAAGAGACAATCATTGAAAGTGAAAACTGGTGTGGTGGCACAGTTCCATGGTAGATTGTGCGCTTACCATAGTCAGCCCCTCTGCTTTGATGTCACCTGTATCTAAGATCTAAGTCACACACACACCCACATGCTTATCTGGGCTCACATGGGTCTCCATACCCAACAAATATCTTCTTATATAAAAGTCTTTGAGAAGATATTACTTGAGGATAGTACCATAAACCACCCAATGGGGCACAGATGATAATTCAGCCTGACCTGGGCATGGTGGCATACACTTTTAATTCCAGCACTCAGAAGGCAGAAGGAGGTGGATCTCTGGCTTTGGGGTCAACTCAGTGTATGTAGTGAGTTCCAGAACAGCCAGGGATATGTAGAGAAACTTGCCAGGTAGTAGCACATGCCTTTAATCCCAGCATTTTGGAGGCAGAGGCAGGTGGATCTCTGTAAATTCAAGGGCAGCCTATTCTACAAAGCCAAGGCTGCACAGAGAACTCCTGTCTCGTGTGTGTGTGTGTGTGTGTGTGTGTGTGTGTGTGTGTGTGTGTGTGTGTGTGTGTGTGTGTTGAATGCAGCCACACCCCCTAATGACAGTTTTCCTGGCAGCTAGAAACACTCCAGGGCTTTTTTAACAAGGTGTTTAGAATGTTAATGGATGAAAATGGGGTACTGGTGCATTTACTTCACATAAATTAACCTTGATGAACTTTATTGCCTTGTTTGTCTTGACTACCACCTGTTGTTTGGTACCCGCTCAGCCCAGGGGGTGGAACTGTTCCCCTGGCAGAAGGATGTCAGCCAGAAGTGATAAGAAACAGAGTGAGGAAGTTCAGCAGTTTAGCACCCAGCTTCTTCCTGGGTCACTCAATGCTCTCAATTCATTGGAACCTTTCCTACCTTTTTCTCAATTTCACCTGTGTCAGCCAAGAGTTGGGGAATCCAGGGAATGTGTCACAGCATCGCTCTGGCTGGGGGCGGGGGGCACTCTTACAAGGGTGGGGAGGGAGCCACGAAGATTCCAGTCAGTAACACCCAACCCCTGTGTCCTTTTCAGAGATCGACTTCAGTTTCCTGACCACTACTGCCCCCTGGTGCTCTGACTCTTATACTGCACCTGGTCGACGGTCAACACGGCAGAAATCTAAAGCAAGCCGCAGTTGTCGTTTTTTAATTCTCTAATCCATCGTATTTTCTTTGTGGTGCTGCAGATAGAACCCAGTGCACTGTGAGCGCTAGGATCTTTGGTATCTCATCCAAAACCGTCCCTCATCCATAGGCGTTTTCTGATACATAACCTTGTTCTTAGTTTTAAAGGATTCACCAGTCTCTGAAACAGTCTGATTCTACTAGAACATAGACCCCAGGACAGGAAGAGTTTCCCTCAGGCTGCTGCTCTCTGGTCTTCTAGAAGCTAGAATTTTATCTAGCAGGCTCATAGTAATGCATGAATTAGTGAATAAATGAATGAATTCAGAAACATTCCTTCTAGGACTGTTTCCATCTCCTTCAGGTCTTAGGTGGTGTCACCTTCTCCTTTCCCAGTTGCCCTGCTTTATTCTCTGTCATCTCCGCAACCTCTTTGCTACCCTCGAAGCACATGCCACAGTCCTGGCTTTGACCGATCCCATTCTTTTCCTGCGCCTTATCACTATTTCTAGACTCTGCACTCCATACACAGGGGTCACTATTTCTAGACTCTGCACTCTACACTCCATACACAGTCATCAACTATGCATATAAAACTTGGCATGTGGAAGACAGCCAATAAACACTGTTGAATGAATACCCAACTATTCCCACTACTATTCCCTGCCCAAGAAAGTTATCTGTCCCTGCCCTAGTTGCCTCTGATTTCCAAGAGCTATATCCTCACTAGACCATTGAGATGGCCTGTGCGTAGTGATTTGGGTGCCTGGCTTTAAAAAGAAAAAAAAAAAAAAGCAGCAGCAGCAGGACTAGGGCAGAAAGAGGAAATGTCCCAACATACACCTGAAACTCGTCCATCCTCCTCCCTCTTCCTCCGGTCATCAGAATTCTCTTCCCCACAAGAGTAGCAAGAGCCTACCAGGCTAAGATGAGGGTCCCCAGTCCCTAGGGTACATTGACAAACCTTCCTGGTGCCCATCCCAGCCCCACTGGGCTGTGCGTTCACAGCTTGGCACTCCAGCCCTCCCACTCACCCGCTCACAAAGCAGGGTTCTCAACTAAGCAGGGCACATTGGGGCTCACAGGGCCTGGGGGGGTCTGCACCAGGTCCTCTGGTGTTTTTATGTACTTGGTATTTTTTGTGGAAATGAGTTATGTCTCTGACTCTTTTGAATACTCTTGGAACTTTCTCTTTGTTGGGTTTCCTTGCTCAGCTGTGGTGTGAGGGGTTTTTGCCTTGTCCTGTTGTATTTTGTTTTGCAGTGTTTGACTATTGTCTCTGAAGACCTGATCTTTTTGATGGGATATGGGGGGGGGGGTGAGAGGAGTGGGGGAGAGTAAACTCTGGTCAGTATGAAAGAAGAATCTATTTTCAATTTTTTTCAACTTTTTTTATTTGAATTAGAAACAGGATTGTTTTACATGACAATCCCAGTTCCCTTCTCCCTCCCGTCCTCCCCTACCCCCCCCCAACTAAAACCCTACCTATCACATTTCCTTTCTGCTCCCCCTGGATGGTGAGGTCTTCCATAGGGGTCATCAGATTCTATCATAGCCTTTGGGATAGGGCCTAGGCCCACCCCCGTGTGTCTTGGCTCAGGGAGTATTCCTCTATGTGGAATGGGCTCCCAAAGTCCACACCTATGCTAGGGATAAGTACTGAACTAATACAGAAGGTCCCATAGATTTCTGAGGTTTCCTCACAAAGAAACCCATGTTCCTGGGGGCTGGATCAGTCCCATGCTGGTATCCCACCTATCAGTCTGGGGAGCACGAGTTCCCCGATGTTCAGGTCAGCTGTTTCTGTGGGTTTCACCAGCCAGGTCTGGGCCCCTTTGTTTTTCACTCGTCCTTCTCTGCAACTGAATTCCAATTCAGGTCAGTGATTAGCTGTGGGTGTCTGCTTCTACTTTCACCAGCTGTTGGTTGAAGGCTATAGGATGGCATATAAGACAGTTATCAATCTCATTATCAGGGGAGGGCATTTAAGGTAGCCTCTCCTCTGTTGCTTAGATTGTTATTGTCATCTTTGTAGATCTCCAGACCTTTCCTTAGTGCCTGATTTCTCTGTAAACCTAAAATGTCTCCTTCTATTATGGTATCTCCTTTCTTGTTTTCTTCTATTCTTCTCCCGACTCAACCTTTCTGCTCCCTCATGTCCTCTGCATCCCTCCTCTTTTCCCCTTTCAATTTTTTAAAAAAGGATTCTGTTTCATGTTTTCTACACTATACCTGGACAGAGTCCCACAGTGTCCTTTAGATGCATCCCTTAGGAATTTTTCCCTCCCATATAAGAAGCGGGCCTTAGAAAGTGGAGTATAAGCCTCTCACTACTACAGAAGCCCGGGAAGAGCAAGGGTGTACTCAAGAGCACACACCCTTGGCTGCTCCTACAGGCTGTGGGAATCAACTATGGTTTCAGTGCAGACCACCCCTCCACCTCCGGAAATACACAAAAAGTTTGGGAAAACTCATAGTAAATACCACAGTAGGGACATTCATGGTAACGTCAGGGTCCAAATCAGTTGAGGGACTTGCACAGAGAAACTCAGTGAAGTGAATCAGTGCAAAGAAAAGGTGTAAGGAGATTGTCTTCAGGGCTGGAGGGATGGCTCCACAGTTAAGGGCACTGGCTGCTCCTTCAGAGGACCAAGGTTCAGTTCCTAGCACCCTCATGGCAGCTCACAAAGGACTAACTCCAGTTCCAGAGCATTCTCTTCTGGCCTCTGATGAGGTTAGTCCTTCTGTGTATATGTTTGTCTTAATGGTTGATAAAATAAAGTACTGTTGGCCAATAGAGAAACAAGATAGGTGGAACTAAGAGTCAAGGAGGATTCTGGGAAATGTAGTAAAAAGAAGTCTTGTGATCCAGGCAGGAAGTAACATAGCAGGCAGACTCAGAATATAAGCAGGGACAAGCAGGAAATCACTCTCTTTCTCTTTCTCTTCCTCTTCCTCCTCCTCTCTTCTCTGTGGAGCCACCATGTGAGCCTGACAAGAGAGGACACATGCTGCCAGCATCCTCAATTAGCTAAGTCTTAATAAAATATATAGATTAGTAATTATGGTTGATAATTAAGACTGATCTAGCAGATAAGAAATCCTAGTCATTGGCCAGCAGCATTGTAATTAATATAAGACTCTGTGTGTTATTTTGGGCGCCCACTTGGCAACAGGGCTCAGGCAGCTGGCAGAAAGATTTATTGTTACAGGCCTCCACATGTATTGCATGTACATGGTACACATGCATACATGCAGACAAAATACCCATACACAAAATTAAAACAATAAAATTCCCCCCCCAAAAAAAACCCTTCTAATTCTATCTTCACGTTAGACCAGGCGCTACTGCTTCCCTGGAAGGCCAGGCTCTGAGACATCATTATACTCAAATGCATGATAAAAAGGGTGACATCTTAGTCCAAATCCATAGCCTCTTATGGAACAGATTCCCATCTGCAGAGTAAAAGGCTAAGCTTGGAAACACCACCCAGTCCAGATGGGGACACTGTAGGTCTCACCCTTTCCATAGCATCTCAGCTGTTCCAAGTGTCACCTTGAGATCATGTTAGCATCACCATCCACCACTCCCTAAGGGACTAGAAGATTCTGATCCAGAAAAGCCATGATCTCGGTTTCATATTTTCTTCCTGTCAGCAGCCCCTGGACACTCCTCTCCCTCATGGATTGCCAGCACACCAAGCTACATATAACAAATACCTTTCTTCTTTTTACATTTTTATTTGTTCTGTGTGCATGTGTCTTATGTACAGGTGTGTGTGTGTGTGTGTGTGTGTGTGTGTGTGTGTGTGTGTGCCCATAACACACTTTGTAGGGATCAGGGGACAGCTTGTATGTGAATTAGTCCTTCCTTCCACCTCATGGATTGGGAAATCAAACTCAGGCTACCAGGCCTGGCAGCAGGTGTCTTTACCTGCTGGGCCATCTTATGGGGGGCGGGGGAGGGGGTGCATTACAAAGGTCTTGATGGCTACCTATAGTGGTTTGAATAAGAAAACCCCCACCCCAGGCTCATATATTTGAAAGCTTAGTCACCAGGGAGTGAAAGTCTTTGATGGGATTAGAAGGAGTACAAGGTAGGCTGAGGCAGAAGGATCATGAGGTTGAGGCCAGCCTAGGTTACAATGTGACCCTGTTTTATAAAGCTAGTTCCAGGACAGCCTCCAAAGCCACCAAGAAACCCAGTGGGGGGGGGGTGGAGAAAGAGGAGGAGGTAGTAGGAGGTGCGGCCTTGTTGGAGGACGGGCATAACTGGGGGTGGGCCTTGAGTATTCTAAAGCCCAAGCCAGGCCCAGTGTCTCTCTCCCTCTCTCTTACCATCAGGATCAAGATGTAGCTCTCAGCTACTGCTCCAGCGACTGCCTGAAGCCTCCATGCTCCCCGCCATGAAGACAATGGACAATGGACTAAACCTCTGACACTGTGAGCAAGCCCCCAACTAACTGCTTTCTTTTATGAGTTGTCTTGGTCATGGTTTCTTCACCAAAATAGGACAGTGACTAAGACACCTGCTGACCACCTAACAAAATACCACTTGAAGGGAGCTGGAGAGATGACTCACTGTTCTTCCAGAGGTTCTGAGTTCAATTCCCAGAAACCACATTAATGCGAACTGGTGCCCTCTTCTGGCACGCACTGTATACATGATAATGTATACAGGCCCAATGGAGAAAATATGTGACCCATGGTGACTTGACTGAACTAATGACAGACTGATACTCTGATAGGACCTCTCAGACCGTTGATCAACAGGATTGGCTGAGAAGCTGACTAGACTAGGGACTAACTACAGTCTAAGTAGACTGGCCGACCAGGTTGGCTAAAATAACTACAGGAATAATTGGCTGGCAATTTGACTGCTCTGGGTGTTGCAGTGCCTGGCAGCCTTGGCCTGCAGCCTGTGGGGCAACTCACTTCAAGCCACTTCCCACCATGCAGTTGTGAATGAGCACTGAGCTTAGCAACAGCATCTCCTCCCAGAGTTTGCTCCTACCACTGAGCATCTGGAAGCTGCCACCTCATGGCCACACCCGGTAGCATTCTTGTGGGGGAGAGGAGGAGTGCTCCAGGAGCCCCCTTCTGCCTCCTGAGCTCGCTCCCTTTTCTTCTTCCCCTTAGTGGGCCGGTGGATCCAGAACCCGAATCTCCCTGCAGACTGTCGCTGACCTACTATCCAAGAGCGGTTTTTGTTTGTTTGTTTGTTTGTTTTTTAGTTCAAATTAGGAACAAGCTTGCTTCACATGTCAATCCCTTCTCCCTCTCTCTCCCCTCCCCTTCCAACCCTACCCAAGAGCAGTTCTTAACCCTCACTTCTGCAGGCATGTCTAACCCTGGGGTCACATGTGGCTGTGGAAAATACTTAGGAATGTGGCCCAACAAAAATTGTACACTTATTTAAAATATGAGATTTGTTTGTGTTTTTTTGAGACAGGTGGCTATCCTGGAACTTACTCTGTAGACCAGCTGACCTTAAACTCACAGAGATCTGCCTGCCTCTGCCTCCCGAATGCTGGGATTAAAGTTGTGTGCCACCAATGCCCAGTTTAAATATGAGGGGTATGTCTGTGTGAGTTGTCGGATCTTGGAGTTACAGACAATGTTAGTTAGCTTTCTTGCGAGTTCTGGGAATTGAACCCCAGTCTTCTGGAAGAGCAGTCAGTGCTTTTAACGGCTGGGCCATCTCTCTATCTTTCCAAATATAAGGGTTTTTAATGACCAGTTTAGGAGGCTCTCAAGAGTAAAATAAAAGGTTGGATACACCTCAAGTGAGTCTCCTGTGCACAAAGACCCTTTGGGCCCCAAGGCATGTCAAAATTTTGTTTCGAGATTCACAGAAATCTTCCAGATCCTCTCTCCCAGGACTCTACACAAGTCTGGAGTCAGGAAAACCCCATGGGATGTGCACAGCTGCTCCTCAATTGCTCTCCTGCAAACTCAGTAGCCTGCCTTCTAGTGGAGCGTAGTGAACAACAGCAAGCCCGCTAGGTGGCAGAAAATGCCTATGGAAGTGGTACCAGGCTGGAGCAGCTACTTCCTAAAGCCAGGAAGACCAGACTGATAGAGCCATGGCTCAGTGGCAGGAAAGCCCTCACATCAGATGAAGAGACATTCTCCTAGCTCCCTCTCCCCTCCCTCATACTCCCAATTTGCTCAGGAGATCTTGTCCCTTTCCCCTTCTCCGGGGGACCATATATGTCTCTCTTAGAGTCCTCCTTGTTTACTAGCTTCTCTGGAGGTGTGGATTGTAGGCTGGTAATCCTTTGCTGTATGTCTAAAATCTATATATGAGTGAGTACATACCATGTTTGTCTTTTTGTGACTGGGTTACCTCACTCAGAATGGTTTCTTCTAGTTCCATCCATTTGCCTGCGAATTTCAAAATGCCATTGTTTTTTTTTTTTTTTTTTCCCTGCTGAGTAGTACTACATTGTGTAAATGTACCACATTTTCTCTATCCATTCTTCGGTTGAGGGGCATCTAGTTGCTTCCAGGTTCTGGCTACTACAAATAGTGCTGCTCTGAACATCGTTGGACAGATGTCCTTGTTGTGCATCTTTTGGGTATCTACCTAAGAGTGGAATTGCTGTGATTCCCATTTTCCTAAGGAATCACCATACTGATTTCCAAAGTGGCTGTAAAAGTTGGCACTCCCAATAGCAGTGGAGGAGTGTTCCCTTTCTCCACATCCTCTCTACCAACTGGCGTTTTTTGATTTTAGCCATTCTGACAGGAGTAAGATGGTATCTCAGAGTTGTTTTGATTTGCATTTCCCTTATGGCTAAGGATGTTGAGCACTTGGAGCTAGGAGAATGAGAAGGGGAGAAGAGGAAGTATGAAGAGGACATGAGGGAGCAGGAAGATTGAGTTGGGGGATGAATAGAAGGGAACAAGATAAGCGATACCATAATACAGGGAGTCATTATAGGTTTAAAGAGAAATCGGGCACTAGGGAAAAGTCTGGAGATCTACAAGGATGACACCAACTAACAATCTAAACAACAATGCCCTCCCCTGATAGTGAGATTGATGACTGACTTATATGCCATCCGATAGCCTTCATCCAGCAGCTGATGGAAGTAGAAGCAGACACCCACAGCTAAACACTGAACTGAACAGGAATTCAGTTGCAGAAGAGGAGTGATGAGCCAAGAGGTCAAGACCAGGCTGGTGAAATCCACAGAAACAGCTGACCTGAACAAGGGAGAGTTCTTGGTCCCAGACTGGGACCCAGACTTGGTCCCAGACTGGGAAACCAGCATGGAACTGATCCAGGCCCCATGAATGTGGAGTCAGTGAGGAAACCTTGGAAATCTATGGGGCCTCTTGTAGTAGATCAGTACTTATCCCTAGCATAGGAATGGACTTTGGGAGCCCATTCCACATAGAGGGATACTCCCTGAGCCAAGACACACGGGGGAGGGCCTAGGCCTTGTCCTGGAGGATATGACAGGCTTTGAAGACCCCCTATGAAAGGCCTCACTCTCCCTGGTGAACAGAAAGGGTAAGGGATAGGTAGGGTGTTAGTGGGGGAGGGAGCGGGGAGGAAGGGAGGGAGAAGGAACTGGGATTGACGTGTAAACAATCTTGTTTCTAATTTAAATTAAAAAATGGGGGGGGGGAGAAGAAGAGGAGGAGAAATTGCAGAGACTGGGGAAGCTGACTGGGAGGGACCGTAGACTGTGAATGGTCGCAGCCCGATTACCGCCCGCAGACTATGTGACCTCCTGTTAGAGACAAGGAGGTTATCTACTGTAGACAACGTTTTTGAGTGTTACCTGGAATTTGCATGGAACTCTCTGAGCACATAGTAAGGAATCAGCAATCACATTATAAGTTCCACAAGCCACCAAGACCATGCTTGGCTTAGCCCAAATTATTCTGTGAGGGTGTTTTGTAGATGACACATGCCCATCATCAGTTAACTTTAAATAAGGGAGGATAGCTGCATATCAGAATGGGCTTGATGCAATTAATTGAAAGGCCTTAAAATCAAAACTGAGTTTTCCCTTTGGAAGAGGAAAAAACTCTGCCTGTGAATAATTATCTTCAGTTCTTCCAGAGTTCCTCCCTCCGTTTAATGATTTCCCACCAGCCCCACACTCATTTCCTGGTTGTTCTGTGATGACACTGTTTCCTCGGGCTGAACCCTGACTGAGGTAGCCCGGTGTATGATGAGGTGTGGTGGGGTCACAGAAACTAATATTCATATTTATTCACTCCTTTTGAGTCCCTTTTAAGTGGTTTGTAGGTTTTTGTGGTGCCTGCGCCACGAGTGAGTCTAATGTATCAGGCGAAAGCCTGGAGATTTAAATGAAAGACGTCCAGCCTTTTGTGCTAAAGGAGTGTGAATCTCCGTCTCTCTGTCTCTCTATTGCAGGCAGGAATGAGAATGAAGGTTCCAAATCACACTGTCTCCCCGGGAGCCAGCTGGTGAGGAGGAGTCATCTCTCTCAGCACTCAGCTGGGCCCCATGTCCTTGTATCACGCCTCTCCCACCTCCATCCCACAAGCCTGTTGTACACAATCCATACCTCCTGCCCTCCTGCCCTCCTGCCCTAATTCTAATAATCATGCACACTTCTCAGCTCTGTTCTACAGTGGAAGGCCATGCCAAGTCCTAAACTCATCACATAGCCTCACCACAAGCTATGGGACGGGTATCATCGAGTTTTTCACAGACAAGGAAGCTGAGACAGCAAGCCATGCCTTAGCCTTCCACACCTGCTCCTCCTCCTGGGGAGTGAGTTACTCCTTCGAGGCAAAGTAAGGACGCCTGCAATGGAGAGAAATGGGCTTTGATGGTGACACTGCCCCACTGAGAGAATCATCATTTTTCAGACCCTCTGTTGGATCTTCACCTCCACATGATAATTATGGAGAAAAATGGTGGCTAGCCTAGGAACACCTGGGGCTTAGGGGGCACTTGGCTTCCCTTCCTTCCTTCTACAGGAAAGTAAGGACACTGGGAAAATACCATCTAGAGCAGTGTTTCTCAACTTGTTGAGACCCCTTGGGGGGAGGGAGTCTCATATCAGGTATCTTGCAGGTATCAGATATTTACATTACAATTCGTAAAAGTAGAAAACTAGTTATGAAGTAGCAACAAAAATTATTTTATGGTTGGGGTCACAACATGAGGAACTCTAGTAAAGGGTAACAGCATTAGAAAGGTCAAGGGGAAATGGTGAACTCATTATCGTAAACCAAGCTTCAGCGAGTTCTGGGACCTCACTATGCTTGGTTCTCTCACCTATGACATGGGTCAGTAAAGAGCTCACAACCAAACAAAAAAGCTCACCTCACAGGGCTGTGAGGCCACTCAGCAACTGTTGCAAATGCCACTCTCCCCTCCTTCCTCCTTCCCTATGGTACTGGTTAAAGCAGAGGTTTTGCCACAAACACAAGAGATTGCTGTTATTGCTGAATGAACCTTTGGTACCACCTCCAACCCCTAAAAGAAACAAAAACCCACTCTAAGGGCACAGCATCTTGGTAGCCACTCCCTTTCAAGGCTGCTCTTGAAGGTATAAATCTCCTTGAATGCTGCCTCCAGGCTCCTCCCTCACTTCCTCTTTGTCCTTGCCCTGCCCACATACCTTCCTCATCTGAGAGGCTGGCATCACTGACCCGCATCTTTGGATACACGGGGAAGTTGGGTATCAGCCCAAGTTCTTCTTTGCCTTCATCCTTACCCAGGCCTTCAGGAAGTCCTGCCGGCTCTACCCTCTAACTATGTCTATAATGTTTCTCCATTGCAATCATATCACCCAAGCTAAAAAATCTTCCCAGGGGCTTGGCAGTGCGAGGGCAATGGAAGAAACCTACAGCCTAGGCTGCCCTCAGACACACGACAATCGTCCCACGTCATCCTCCCAGATACGGGAATTACGTGAGCCGCTGTGCCCGGATGCATTCCTCCTGCGTTCCCTTTGTCCCTGCTAACTCCTAGGCCAATCTTCCTCTCACACCCTCTGCCTCGTCCCTTAGTTGTCCACCTCCTCCCCAAACTGCTTCCAACACCTGCTGATAGGCTTTCCCTGAAGCCACCTATCTTCACTTTTGGACACTGCACTCAATCCATACCACAGCATGTTTTGCGGTAACTGTGGGATTCCTCTCCCCCACCACACATGACTATGAACCCCACTATAACAGAGATCTGAGCTGGTTTTGCTTACTGTGGTATTCTAAATAACCGCACACAAAAATCGCTGAGTCGGTGCTTATTGGAGTAAACCACAGGTGAGGAACCACCCTGCCTGGTTATGGGTGGGGGATCACATACCCTGATTTGCTTGGGGAGACCTGCCACTCCTGCATAGTAATAACGGTGTCCCTGGTAACTCTCAAATACCCCATCTTGGTGACATGCTATATGACCAGCCCAGCTGTTAGGGAGGAGAAAGGGTTGACCCCGAAGATTCCATTCTTTCTCAACACATTCATTCCTGTTTTTCTCCAAAGCAGCCAAAGCATTCTCTTGCTTCTCAAACCTTTCTTCTTCTTATATATTCTCCCTGCATCCCCACCCAAACACATGAGCATTCTGTTTTCCAATTTCACTGCAGAAGTATATTCCTGAAGGGTTGCCATGGTGAGCTAATGATTCACTACCCTAGAAACAGTTGCCTAGGAAATGAGTGATGTCACTTCCAGGAGATGATTTCCATAGTAACCATCTTGGTGGAATTCAGGGGGTGGCCATGAAAGTGAAGTGGGAGGAGGTCAGCTGCAGAAAAGACAAAAGCAAAGAACAGAAGGACATGGGGAGGGGGAAGTACAGGGGAAAGGCCAGGAAGAAGACGGGGACCATCCCAGAGCAGCTGACAGTAATACAGATCTCAGGAATGGAAAAGTCTCCAGAGACTGCCAAAGGCGACAAGCTAAGAGGCTAGGATGTACAATCACACCACCGGTTTAGAAGACATGCCAACTCTAAGATTTGCATATAGTAGACACTTGGAGAAATGAAAGATTCTTTTTCAGCCACTTTTTAAAGTATTTATATTTGGGGGAGGCTCATGCCACAGTCCACACATGGTCAGAGGCCAACTAGCAGGATTCAGTTCTTCCCTATTATGTGGGTTCCGGGAATAAGACTCAGGTCATCAGGCTTGGTGACTGAGCCATTTTAATGGTTCTTGGGTCATCTTCCTAAAATTCCAACCTCATACATAAATACAATAAATTGTAAATTGTGTTCCAGTGGAGGGGGGGCTAAATGATACTTTCATCTTCTTTTTATTGTATCTACCTACTCACAGGTGTGTGCAGATATGCATATACACATATGATCACATAATTAGCCCTGTAAGAACAAGGCTCATGTCTAAGTCAAATAACAGAGGCATCTCAAGCCACCCACCCAATGTTTTACCATGTAGTAGCAATCCAATGGGATTATTAGGTGGAGGAGACTGATAAATGTCATTGTGTAGTACAGAGCCATAGTCCTGACCCCCAAAAATGGGCTCAGAGTAGCTGTCAAGGAGAAGGGAGGAGATCATAGAATTTGAAATGTTATTCCAGGACTGCTAAAGATGTATAAAAGTAAGAGAGCAGGGTTAGGGAGGTGGCTCAGTCAATAAAGTAACTGTTCCACAAGCACAAGGGCCTGTTTGATCACTCAAAACCCATGTAAAAAAGCCAGCAGTGACACCCCATGTCTTTAATCCCAGCACTGGGGAGGCAGACAGAGACAGAAAGAACCCCAGGTTATACTAGTTAGTCACTCTAGCTGAATCAGAGTACTCCCGTCAGACTCTATCAAAAGAATATGGTGAAGAGTGACAGAGGAAAGCACCTGATATCAACACGCAAACATGTGCACCCCATACATGAACATGTTAGACATACAAAACTAAGTGAGCAGGCTGAACAAGTTTGGGGTAGCTGGGCTTCATCTGGTGCTACCTTTCCCATCTGTCACTGCATTGCCTACAAAGTATCCTTTCTCCGTGGAAGGCTTAAAAGGAAAAGCATGAAGGCCCTGATTTCAGGGCATGCCCAGGGGGTTGGTGGGACACTGAGAAGCCAACTAGTTGAAAAGGCAAATGTGACCTGGAGTGACAAAAGACTGGCAAGCAAAGGGTCTGATCAAAGATGTCTCCTCTTTAACAGCTCTGGATCCTTTTGAATTTTAAAATTGTTTCTGTGCAAAGGCAACATGGTGGCTGGGAAAGCAAGGACCTTGAAGCCCTGCAAAACAGCATGGAGGCTGCCTTCTGCCTTTTTAACCTTAGGAAAGTCACTTTTCTTTTTTTCGGTGCTGGGGATAGAACCCAGAACCTTGTTAACGCTAGACCAGCCCTCTACCACTAAATTACGTCCTCAGCCCTTGAACTTTTTGGTTTTTGTTTTGTTTTGTTTTGTTTTTGCGGGGGGGGGGGTTTTTTCCGAGATAGGGTTTCTTTGTGCAGCCCTGGCAGTCCTGCAACTTGCTCTTTAGACCAGGCTGTCCTCAACTCAGAGACCTGCCCGCCTCTGCCTCCCAAGCACTGGGATTAATGGTGTGTGTCACCATGCCTGGCTTCAGCCTTGAACTTTAAAGTTTGTTTTTTAAAGATTTAATTCTTATTCTGTATCTGTCTGTGTGGGGGTGTGTCCACTTGAATGCAGGTACCCACAGAGGCCAGAAGAGGGCATCAGATCCCCTTGAGCTGGAGTTACAACCAACTGTGAAGAGCTCTACATGGGCGCTGGAAATCAAACATACCTATTTCTAACTACTGAACCATCTCTCTAGCCTGAACTAAAGCCTCACTTACCAAGGTGGCTAGCTCACAGAAGTAAGTCAGCAAGTGTCACCACCTCCCCTTCCCTTCAGGATAGCTTCTGTCCTCCACAATAGCCTAGGCACTTACACCTTGGGAAATTAACTTGACACTATCCCTTTCACCTCACTCAGCTTGTGATCTTCAGCTTGTGGATCTTCAGCTTGTCTAGACACCATCAAGGTCTACAGTCCAGTAGAAGTGGAGAAACAACTTAGAACCATGAAGACTGACCCAAAGTTACCTAGTAGTTCAGAGAAGGGGAGGCTTCCAGTCAGGTCAGAGGATTTCAGAGTATTTTGTCAGATCTTGAGGGGAAACATTCATGTGTGTATAGTATGTCAGCTTGGGGGGGAAGCAGCAGAGGGGGGCCACTGGCGTCATCTTTCAGGGGTCTTACATAGCTTAGGAGCCACGATGTAAGGTAGCTCCATATTTAAAATGTTTGTCAGCCCTAAACACCTGAACCTGAGTGACCTTTCTGCCATGCCCTCTCCCCCACAACTAGCTGGACTGTAGGAACATGTTGCCATACCCAGCTTAACAGCCTAGTTTTGGATTTTTTGTTGTTTTGTTTTGAGGAAAGCTCCCACGTATTCCAAGACTGGCCTGGAGCTCTCACTATGTAGCAGAGATTGACTTTGAATTTCCAATCCTCCATACCTCAGTCCTGGAATAGCTCGTATTTATGTGGTGTTGAGATCCATCCTGAGGTTTCACTCATCCAAAGAGCTGCATCCTGGCCAACAGTCTGTTTTGACCTCAGCTTTACCTCTTTGAAGACAGGTCCTTTAAATGACATGGCTGATACTTAGTTTGCGCATGTCAAAAATATTAACATGCTTATCATTCAGGATCACTGTAGATTCAGTGACTATATGCATAAATTACAACATACAGGTTTTTTGAAATGGTTTTTACCAAACAGCCCAATGTCTGAAATCTACTAAAAAATAATAAGCACTTAAGTTCCTTTTGTATAAAAGAAATAGAAGACCTTAAACAGGCAGCAAATCAGTCTACCAGACAGGCAGTAAAACAAGCTACAGCAGCTTATAGCTCCCTCTTGGCTCCTCAGGAAACCCCATTTAAGCAGATGGATCTGAGTTAAGGCCAGCCTGGTTTATTTAGTGAGCTCAAGGGCTACAATAGAGACCTTGTCTCAAAAAAGATAAATAAAAGTTTTTGAGTAAAACAAACAAAAAAAAAAAAAAAAGGAAAGAGTTTTAAGTATTCTTTAAAATAAAATAAAAACAAACTACTTGTAAGATAGCTCAGGCAGACTTCATGCTCCTGAATTCAGTTCCTGAAACCCACACGGTCAAAGAAATCAACTCCCACACTTGTCTTTTTACCACCACACATCTATCCACACACAAATCCCCATTTTTTTCTTAAAGACAGGTTCTCACTCTGTAGCACTGACAGGCCTGGGACTGCTGTATAGACCAGGCTGGCCTCAAATTGAGATATCTTGACTGCCTCTGCCTCCCCAGTGCTGGGATTAAAGGCATGCACCACTACACTTGGCAAAAACTTTTTAATCACTGAAACCTACTTTAGGGCCCCCTTAATTAGCATTTTATAATATCTAATTTGGAGAACAAGCCACATACAAGCTCAGGGTTTACTGTCAGTATTAAACGCCAGTCAATCCTCAAGCAGATCAACCACAACCCTCCCAACACAGACATAGACTATCCCTTAGAGGTTCCCTGCCACAGAAGATAGCACTTTGCTTGGCTCATTTATAAGCATCAGTTAACAAGGAGAGTGCATAGTGTTATTTCAGAGAACTACTCTGTGCTACAAAATGTGTAATGAAATCAAAGGACAGGAAGTCTGAATATGTACTAGCAAAGCTACAATGTTTGAGAATCTCAAACCAGGACTGAAACCGCTTTGTAGGAAAGGGGAGGGAGGGTGGAAATCAAGGCCAGGCACAGATAATATCCCCAAAGCAGCATTTATTTACTCTTTTAAGTCCAAAACATTTATTTTAGCAGTCTGGCATTTCATAACCACCCATCATGATTGACACAGGTTGACACACATGATGCTGTCAGGATACACAAGAACAATAGCCAAAGAGTTACAAAAAAATAAATCCATGATTCTTAATCACAACCAAAAAAAGAAAAAAAAAGTTACACATACCAAAACTTCTGATGCATTGCATTGAAAAGAAAGTGTGCACACGCCATAATTTAAAGAGGCACAGCAAGGGCTGCTGAAAGCTGGCGTTAAACAGTTTATAAAGCTGATGGTGAAGGAACAAGCTGTCGCTGTGTCAGTTTCCATTAGCTGAAGGAAGGGGTGCGAGGGTCGGATTCATTTTTGCATGCACAAGATGTACTGCTTAACAGAACACTGTCAGCTTGTTTTAAATAGCAGCCATAGCCTGTGTTGGCTAATTCTCCTTTCTACACTCAATTATCATCACCTGGATTGCCATAGATCAACAGACATAATAAATGCCTCATTCACAACACACTTCTCTGCACAATTCAAAAGGGAATGCCCTGTGGCTCAAAGCAACCATCAGTCCAGCAAATGTCCATGAAGGTTTATCTGAAACTGCTTCCCAAGGGACAGGAGGGCAGATCTGAATAGCTGTGCTGCCAATACAGATAGGTTTAGCACTAGATATAGTGATTGTGGCGAGGAAGAATCAGTGATGATGGGGGTGGTGGGTGAAGGAAGGGTCAGGGACTTGAAGGGACTTCAGTTGCCTTCTCCTGCTTCTTCATCCTGCTGGTCGCTCGTCCAGAGGGTGAGGTTGTCTCGAAGCAACTGCATGATGAGGGTGGAGTCCTTATAGGAATCCTCATTTAATGTGTCCAGCTCAGCTATGGCATCATCAAAGGCTTGTTTGGCTAAGAGGCAGGCCTGCTCTGGGGCATTCTGGATCTCATAGTAGAACACAGAAAAATTGAGGGCCAGGCCAAGCCGGATGGGGTGTGTTGGCTGCATGTGCTCTTTGCTGATTTCGAAAGCTTCCTTGTATGCGGCCTCAGAAGCTTCAACCACACTGTTTTTCTTCTCCCCAGAAGCCACCTCTGCCAAGTAGCGGTAGTAATCACCCTTCATTTTCAGATAGAACACCTTGCTCTCATACTGGAAATCATTGCAGTTCTTGATGAGGAACTTGTCAAGCAGAGCCAAGACATCGTTGCAAACTGTCTCCAGCTCCTTCTCAATCTTCTCCCGGTAAGCTTTAACTTTCTCCAACTTCTTTTCATTTCCATCTGCCATGGTTTTCTGCTCGATGCTACTAATGACCCTCCAAGAGGATCGCCTGGCACCAACTACATTCTTGTAGGCCACGGAGAGGAGATTTCTATCTTCATTAGATAGAGGTTCATTCAGCTCTGTCACCTGCAAAATACCAGAGGTAAACATAAGAGCACAAAGTCTGAGTATCCTGAAAATCATCCCTGTAATGTAATTAACAATCCCGTTCATAATGGAGCCAGGCACAGTGGCACATGCCTGTGATCTCAGTACTCAGGACATGATAGGGCCTAGGGTAATTCATAATCCCAGTCTGAGAGAGCTTGCTGCTCCTGCAGAGGACCAGTGTTTGGTTCCCAGTACTCATGCTGGGTGGTTCACAACTGTCTATAACTCCAGTTCCAGGAAGATCTGACTCCCTGCTCCCCCCACATACACAAATAAAGATTGTTTTTATTAAGACAGGGTTTATCTGTGTGGCCCTGGCTGTCTTGGAACTCACTTTGCAGACCAAGATGGCCTCAAACACAGACCCACCTGTTCCTATCTCCCAGATGCTGAGATTAAAGGCATACACCATCACCACCCAGCAAGAAGAAAAATTATTTTAAATGCCGTTCTCATTTTGATAGAAGAATGGCTGAATGGGTATCATGGAAGGCATTACACAATGCTATAGACTTTGCTCTGTGTTACTCCCCACACATACTTCCTGGCTTCACCCAAGCCAAAATGAAAAGTATATTCGTAAACGCCCAAATCTGCTGAAAGGAAGCAATGCTACTTAGCTTTCTTCCCAAACTAACCAGATATACAGTTAGTAGAAAGAGCTAGATTTTGCTGTGGGCTGAATGGTGTTCCCTGAAAACTTATATTGAAATCCTAATCTCCCTCCAGTACTTGCTAATGTGATTTTATGTGGAAGCCAAGTCTTTTTTGTTTTTTCAAGACAGGGTTTCCCTGTATAGTCCTAGCTGGCGTTGAACTGCACACAGATCCACCTGCCTCTGCCTCCTAAGGGCTGGGAATAAAGGCATATCTCCATTTCTTAAAAAACAAGATAAATCTTGGGTCAGTGGTAGTGGTAGTGAGCACCTTTAATCCCAGGTAGGTGGATCTCTGTGAGTTCAAGGCCAGCCTGGTCTACAGAGCAAGTTCCAGGACAGGCTCCAAAGACACACAAAGAAATCCCGAGGTGGCGGGGGGACACAAATCAACAAACAACAAAAATAGTCTCCATGTCAACAATTTAACTGTTGTCTTTACCACACAAGCCTTTGGCTGTACCAACTCTCAACTCCATGGTACTCTTTTCACCCATTTTCTGCTCTAAGATTACACAGCATTATTGAAAGTCACAAATAACACAGTTTGCTGCTAATTCATTTATCTTCCTATGGCACTATTTGCTTACTCAGAAATCTCTAGGGACCTCCTCCCACTACTCTTAAGGCAATAAATTGTGGATAAAAATAGACCTAGTGCCAAAAACAGAACAATGACTAGAAAAACTTAGAAGTTCTTAATCTGGGAAGATATCCATTACCAAAAACATTACTGAGCAAACAAAACTGACACAGGAGTTGAGCATGGTAATGAAGGCCCATAATTACAGCTACTCAGGAAGCTGAGGCAGGAGGATTGTATGCTCACCATCTTGGGCTATATAATAAGCTAAAGACCAGCAGAAATAACTAACGTTATTCTAAGTTTAATGTCAGATGAAACGGTGACTCTCGTTATCATTAGAGACTGACTTGTCTTTGCCTTGCTTTTGAGATCATATAACTCAAATGACTGGCATTACTGTATGTTACTGTCTCTAAAGGCACAGACTAGTGGCTTCAGAAGTCCTGCCCAGTTCTGATTACTGAAGCATCAACACCCACAGCAGAACAGAACATCAATGAAGGAAGGAAGTGTGAGGAACACTAAAATGCTAGCATTATGTTGCCTCCACAGGGACAGGAGGTGACATCAGTTGACAAGTGCGTAGTGGCCAGAGGACAACTTTAGGTGCCAATTCCTTATGCATCACCCATCTTTGAGCTCCTGTGAGACAGTCTCTCTGATGGTTTGAACTAACAAGTAGTCTAGACGACCAGTGAGCCTGTCTCTCTGCCCCACCCCCACCCCCAGCTCTGGAATTACAAGCCATTGTTCACCATGTTTTGCTACTGTTTTTAATGTGGGTTCTGGGACCCATCTCAGGTCCTCATGTTTGTACAACAAGCACCTTACCAACTAAGCCATCTTCCCAACCCAACAACTAACAGTCAGAACTGAAATTTAACCAATTCTTAGCTATGGCACTGAAAAGCTCCCCAGTTTTCAGAACAGGCAATGTTCAGACCTACATACTTCCCTTTTACACTTGTCCACTGCAGCTAAGCCACAAGGAGTAGATTCTATTTTTAATCAAACTTGGCAGATACACCCAGTAAGTGTAACTGCTTAGTAAGTCCACCTACATAAAGTAATTGGAACAATGGTTAGTATAGCAGACATGTATCAGAAACTATCCTGTAACTTCCTGGGGGATTGTATAATGTTAGAGAATTCAAATTCTAGCTTCACAACCTACTAACCAAGACACTATTAACCAATGCAAATCCCATCTGTAAAATGGTACTATTACAAACAATACTTGTAAACTCCTGTTTTAACATTGTATGAAAGCTGAAGGAGTCAACCAGTGGTAGAATATATGCTTAGCACATACAAGACCCTGGGGTTTTTGATTCCTAGTACCAGGCAATTAGTATAAATAAAAACAATTGGTACATGGACTAAAAGCTACTATCTAGTGAGTACCTAGTAAGTAAAATTCCTCAAACTTGCTGAATGTAATATGGAAAACAATGAGGTAACCCTTCAAAACTTTTGGTTTTTTTCAGACAGGATCTTACTGCATAACTCAGACTGGTCTTTGTTTGTCTTAGAATTTTCCTATGAATTTTTAATTTTTTATTTTAACGAAGGCTAGTCTTAAACTCACAATAATCCTCCAACCTTAACTTCCCAAGTTCTGGGATTACAGGCATAAGCTATCAAACTTAGCCTACACTATATTTCTAAAAAAAAAAAAAAGTGTAACCTCTATAGTTAACTCCTAATAATAATAATAATAATAATAATAATAATAATAATAATAAAGCACTTTTTCTTTTCCCAAGTGAGCAGTATGGCTCCCATACTACTGAAAGCTTTTCAGAAGACAATTCAGGAACCCAGATGCAGACAGAAATCAGAAATCCTGCTTTCAGGGAAGGAAGACTATATATCTGTTACCTGAAATACTTCTTTCCCGTACAAGGGACAAAGCCAAAGCCCTAAGTATGCTAAGTGCTCTCCCACCCAACCCCAACCCTAGAGCAGTAGCCTCCAACTGAATCTATTACATAAATATTAAATGTCTTCTTCCTTCCTCAGTTTGGATATTGGTAAAGAGAGAATCACATTTCAATGCCCAGCCAGTGGAAAATGGGACTCTCCTAGTTTTCATTTATTCCAAACAGCACTAAAGTGGCTTTCACATTCGTGGTGGATCAATCCCAGCACTCAGGGGGCAGAGGCCAACCTGGTCCATGTAGGGAGTTCCAAGCCAGATTCACGTATGTGTGTTGGTGATGACACACACAATGAGAACCTATCTCAAAAAAATTTCCATATTGACACAATTTTTGATGGATCTTAAAAGTCCAATGTCTCCTCCAGTCATTCAGTGGGATTCTCCTTTTACACACCACCTGCTGCTTCTCCCATTTCTCACACTCTCATAGCCAGCAAGTGTAAGGGCCTTTTGCCTCTTCCTGCCCAACTCATGTTGCTTTGAATGCAGTTTTGTTTCTTGCACTTAGATATTCATCAAATCCAACATTTTGCTCTATATTCTACCAACACTGTAAGACTGTAGCAGCTGGGTGTGGTGGCACATGCCTGTAATCCAAGCACTCACGAGGCGTAGGGTTTGAAGTCAGTAAGACCCTAATAACTTTGTACAGCACTGTATATTTGCATTTTGTAATTTCAGTTACCACCTCTAAATGACTCAGGGGAAGAAGAAGATATGACTGAATTATCTACCCATCAATACAGAAGCCTATAGTTCCCTTATCTCCTGACAACTCAGTCCTTCTACAGGAGCATTTTATTCTCATTTAATAAACTTACTTCATACTCCATGGAAGTGACTAGGCAACATCAGGAAGGGCTTGAAGAGTTATTTAATTAAGCTTCTGTAACATGTGATGACTCTTCATGAGTAGGGGGAGAAGTTATGGTCTTCAACCGATTTGAAGCAATACCACTATTCCTAATGGGGTGGGGGGTGGGCTGAGGAATCAAAACAGGGACCCTCAAAATGCTAGGCAATGGCTGTACCACCCAAGCTCCACCTTCAGTCATTCTTAAAGTTTACCACTACTGTCCTCCAGGTGACGCTGCTAGATTAAGAAACATCATTATGCCGGGCGGTGGTGGCGCATGCCTTTAATCCCAGCACTCGGGAGGCAGAGGCAGGCGGATCTCTGTGAGTTCGAGACCAGCCTGGTCTACAAGAGCTAGTTCCAGGACAGCCTCCAAAGCCACAGAGAAACCCTGTCTCGAAAAACCAAAAAAAAAAAAAAAGAAACATCATTATAGGCACTATGACTAAACCACTTAAATTAATAAAAACCATCTTGAAGATTAAAGAAAAAAACTGACTTGTTACTAATACCAATATTCCTAATTTTTTTTCAATTTTCCTAATTTTATACTTCAGAGATCCTGCAGCCAGGAGATGTAAGTTTCAAGGTCAGAGTAGTGACACCCTACTCCCCCATTCTGTCAAGCCTGTTCCACTCTCTCTAAACAGTGTACTTACCTGCCTTTAAACTGCCTGAAAAAAAGCCCACATAAACCCAGGGGGAAGCCAGGCAGGACGGTGCACACCAGTGATCCCAGGATTTGATGGGTAAAGGCAAAATCACCTGGAGTTCAAGGCCAGCCTCAGCTATTTAATGTATTTGAGGACAGCCTGGGATACCTGAAAACCTATCTAAAAGAAAAAAAGGAAAAAACCCAATGTGAGTATACTAGAGTTCATTCTTCCCAAAAGCTTTTGAATAGATGGCCTATTAGCATTTATTAAGAATTTCATCTAAAAATTACACCAACAGGCAAAATAAGATTTTTTTCTACACCTACCTAAAAATATATCCCACTAATATAGGTGGCAAACATTAATTCTGGTAGGAAACAACTCCCCTTATTTTTTTAGTAGTTAACTTGAGGGAATGTTTTATCACAAATTTGATGGTGCAAATATTAAATTCTCTGTTCCTGGTGTCTTTTCCAAACCATGAATCATGAATTTCTAACACACTCAAAGGTTCATTAGCTTGTAAAATGTTATCTTAATGCCCCAGGGAACATCTGTGAATAAAATAGGCAACTTCATTTTCAAGCCCATTTAGAGAGACCAGAGGGCCTTTTTTTCCCTGATGAAACTATATTTTGTTCTGGTAACATCTCTCTAGTCTTTCCTAATTTCCCACCTCAGGAAATTGGCAGCTCCACATACATGACAGCCGTTTTTCCTTAGTTTTAATTCATCTTCATATAAGCCCCATCCATCTTTCTCTTCAACATTTTTATCTCCCAAAACTGCAGCCTTCAAGTACCACTCACACCATGAGCACAGGCCTCACTCAGGGTCCAGGGAGAGGCCTCAACTTGCAGAATCCCAGAGCTATTTGGTGACTTGGTGTGTGAACAGTGGTGGCTTTCAAGATGTACATTAGTGATTACAGTCTTGTTTCCAAAAATTTGCAAAACCATATTTTAACTTTGTTTTCTTAAAGGAAGAATTCACAATTTCTTCAAAGTCCAGACCCCAAACCCAGAACATCCCCTGGTATAAATGAAAAGCTTGTATATAATCAGCACAGCATAGCATAATAGTGAAGTCAGTCTCACCAATGAATCAACAAACAGGGTTTCCAGAGACATTTTGCTGAATGTGTAACAGGGCACTAGAGAAGATAGTAACTTGATTATCTGTTCTTACCTGGGAAATCCTAAATGTTCACCTCAATTTTATATCTCATGTAGTATCAAAATAAAGTTTCCAAATTATATTAACAGGAGTCTCTAGGTTTATAATTTTTTATTTAAGAATCATTTCAAAGGCCAGCTATAGGACATATGAGCTACAATCTAGGGCAGTTAATACTTACTCATTTAAGTCAGCTAAAAACTGCCCTAAGGGCTGCTTAAAAGGCAGATTTCTGAGTCTCACTCCCAAAATGCTTGTCTATGGTGGAGTCCAAGGAAATTCTCCCCAAGCTTAGGAGGTTTACACCAAGACACTTAGTAGCCACGGTTGCACCTCTATCACTGTGACCTTGACAAGAAATATTCTTGACAAGAGAAAACCCAGGACCATGTGAAGAGTCGTCTATAGTGGGGTGGTAACCAGAATTCAAACCCTCGAATAGGCAGGTAGGCTCTAATCTACGATACTTGCTAGGGTGTGGCTGGGCATGTCTCCTTTACCGGAAATCAAGTTGCAGAATCCATCTATGAGGGTCTCAGGAATGCAAAGGCACCCAGGTTTGCTTCATTTTCATTTCCTCCGCAGGCAGACACGCTGCACTGAATGTTGGGATATTATGTAGGGACCCACGCCCTCCTCACGCCTATGACTTCTGGAATGAGGTCTTCGCACACAAAGCCAGACCCGAGGTGTGGAAAATGGGAAAGAACCAACTTCAGGCAAGCAAAGCAAACAGGTCGTGGCGGAGAAAACCAGGAGACGGGTCTCCAGTGGCTGAGGATTCTTTATTACAAGTGGGTGAATGGTGGAAGGGAAGCACGTTTCGCCTCAGGTCGGAAGAAGGGTCTAGAAGCAGGAACGCGATTTCCTCGTGTACCCCCTCCCCCACCAGGGCTCCGAGCGAGGCTGCGGCGACCCCTGCCCGCCAACCTCCGAGGGGAGACCCCGCCGCGGCAGGGCCTCAGGAAATGGAGAGCTCGGCGGCCGCCGCGCCCAAAAGGTGGCTGTGCGCTGGGAGGGAGCCGCCGCCCAGGCCCGACCCGCCCCACAGCCCCCGGCCGCCCGGCTCCCGGTGCGCTCACCGCCTTCATGGCGGAGGCCATGTCGTCGTAGCGCTCCGCCTGCTCCGCCAGTCGCGCCCGCTGCAGCAGCTGCTCTCGGTCCCCCATGTCTCTCGCGACTCGGCCTCGCCTCGCGCGCCCGCACCGCCTGCTTGCTCGCTCGCTCGCCCGCCTGCCCGTCCGCTTCCCGGTCTCCGCCGAGGCCGCCGCCGCGCACGCGCACTGGCTCGCCGGCTGGCGGGAGGCTGCAGGCTGCGCCGCGGCTCGCGCCCTCTCGCTGGCTGGCTGCACGCGCAGTGGCGAGGGCCGCGGAGCCGCGGAGAGAGGACAGGGGGGCGCCGCGGGCGGCGGGAGGGAGGACGCGACCACGCCTGCGCACTCGGAGCGGCGAGCCGCGGGAGGGGGAGCGGGGCGGCCCAGCCCTAACGGTCTTTTTTAAGGTGACGTCATCTACTATAAATAGCTGCGGCTAGGCCCAGCGCTGGAGAGCGGCGCAGGCGCCCTAGGAGTGCTGCATTTTACCGCCGCAGTGTTGGAGGGTAGGGAGCGGCCAGGGCGCGGCGATGGTGGCTCCTCAGGCTGGCGTTGTCGCCGCCCAGGCCAGGAAAGCGTCACAAAACCCATGTTAGAGCTCAGGTTTGAGAAGGGCCCTCCCAGCAAATAACCCTGTGTGGAGAAGCCGCCGCCCCCCACCGAGGGACGTCTCTGCTCCCTGAGGCCACACCCAGCGCTTGGGTCAGCTCTGGTGGTGGCTCCTTCCCTTAGGGACAGCTCCTCAGAGACACTGGAACCCACCATACCGCACCCTGAGAAGTGACCTTCGGCCAGCTCTGGCTTTCACAGGGCTGGCAGGTAGCTTGGCAGAGTTTAACGGTCACGACAGGCCTACGAGGAGCTGGCCCACTGCTGGGCCTTAACTGGCACTAACCTATTTCATACAACCGACTCCACGAAAATCACAGCAGGCCCCCATTTTTCAAAGCCCAAGTGCATGCCGCGACCCCGGTTAAAAAAAAGTTGGCGACCAACCTGGTCGACTTACCCTGTCTGTTTCAAAGATTTGAAAGGAAGTTTGGGGTTACAACACAGAGGTACCATGTTTGCCTGGTGTGAGCGAGGGCCTGAGGTGGACCCCTCAGTGGAAGAAGCAGCAAAAATGCAAAGCAAGGGCACACACACTTCCTGTGTGTGGAGTGACCAAAATCTGATTTCAGTATCTTCTTGGACTTCTATGGCAATGGACTGACTGGTCACTAAGCCCCTCCCAGGCCTGCAATTCCATGCTAAGGGATCCTGGGTTGGGCCTTAAGACCAAGCTAGGAAAAAAAAAAAAAATTAAAACAAGCACTCTAGCCAGTCACAGGTGGCTCTCTGAGTTCCAGGACAGCCTGGTCTAGAAAGCAAGTTCCAGGACAGTCAGGGCTACACAGAGAAACCCTGTCTAGAAACAAAGCAAAAAACAAAACATCCCCAGAGAATCACAGGAGAAGGGGCCTTAGGTTGACTGAGAACTGTGCGTATTGAAGGCAAGGGGGCAGAGATGAACCCCAGACATTGCTCTTCAGAGCTATCATTTTCATTTTTAAATATATAGAGAGGACGTTTTAAACTTTTTGTATTTTGAGACAGAGTTTCTCCGTGTAACAGTCCTCGCTATCCTGGAAATTGCTTTGTAGACCAGGCTAGCCTCGAACTCACTGAGATCCAGCTGCCTCTGCCTTCCAAGTGCTGGGACTAAAGGCATGCGCCACCACCGCCAGACTGTTTCTAACTTTTTTAAACATATTTGGGTGGAAGGCAAGTGGGGTGAGGGATGCGTGTGTAGAGGTCAGAGGTGTGTGTGTGTGTGTGTGTGTGCACGCGCTCGCGCGTCCCCTAGAACTGGGGCAGTTGTGAGCTGCCATGTGGGTGCTGGAGATAGAACCCAGGACCTCTGGAAGAACAGCCGGTGCTCTTATACTCTAAGCCATCTCTCTAGCCCCAGATGGCATCTTGCTCATCTTGCTGTTGTCTCTCTCCCCTGTGGGTTCCTGAGAGGAATTCAGGTCATCTGGTTTAACTACAAGTGACTTTACTTACATCTGAACCATCTCACTGGCCACTCATTTTTTGTGTGTTTTTGTTTTATACAGATCTTTCATTTGGCCTGGAACTCACTAACTGGGCTATGCCTGCTGACCTTAAAACCTCAAGAATCCACTAGCCTTCACCTCCTCTGCACTGGGGTTCAAGCATGCTCTACTATGCCTGGCTTCTTATCACTGGGTGATGGGGTCAGGTGATGGGAATCTCACCACTGGGTGATGGGGTCAGCTGATGGGAATCTCACTACTGGGTGATGGGGTCAGGTGATGGGAATCTCACCACTGAGTGATAGTGAAACCTGCTTGAACCCCAGTGCTGGGGAAGTAGAGGCAAATGGATTCCTGGAACTTTGTGGTCAGTCAACATAGTCTAATTGCCTTCTGTGAGGGCAGGTGTAGCACTGCCTTCCTGGGTTGCTTCCTGCTCTCAGAGCATACCGCCCTTAAGCATTTCTGGCATTCTCAGCCTGAAATTGGTTGACAGTGAAAATGAAGCTGAGCTGTGTGTTCTGGATAATTGATTTTGACAGTACTACAGTTTGAACATCGTCTCCTGAAAAAAGCATGCATCCACAGTGCTTCAGAGGAAGAGCCTGATGGGAAGTGCTGAGATCATGGTGGCTCCTCCTCCATAAATGGATTAATACCAGCTAGAAAAGGCCTGGAGAGAACTATCCCAGGTTCAAAACAAACAAAAACCAAAACTGTTCTATCTTCTGCCAAGGAGTATCATATTCTTAGATTTCTGAGGCCCTAAACCTGGGGCAGTGAGGGGGGCAGATTATAATTTTTATTAGTTACCCAGTCTGTGGCTTTCTGCTAGCTATAGCAGACAACAGAAAGGAAATGACATTGGTGACTCCTTGCTTCTCCCTCGAAGAGTTTTGCCTTCTCTATCTGCCTCGCTTCATCTAGACTCTTCATGGCCACCAGAGATGCTTCATAGTCCTCACCTCCCTGGCTCTCTTGGGTGCACTGGGCTCAGTTGCCGCTTGTCCCTCCATGTGGGTTCTCCTCTTGGCTTCTGTGGTCCTACACTCTCTAAGCACCCTTCTGCTGCAGAGTGGGCTCACCCTCTAGCCTTCCCTGAAGTATTGGTGTGCCTCAGGACCACCCCAGCCCCTCTTCTCACTCTGCTTCATCTTTGCCCCATCCATGTTCACTCTTACGGGAAAATGACTCAATAGCATGTTCCCAGCACTGGGTGATGTGCTATATAATGTTTTTGTTTTGTGATAACTCTGAAAGGCATGTACAATTCCAATTTCCATTTTATAGTTGAGGAAACTGGCTCAGAAATGTGTGTGGCCTGAAAGTCACATAGAAGCTAACAGAGCCAATGCTCAGACTCGGTTCCCCCAGATGGAACCACACTGCCCTGTGACCCTCAGGGTCGAACTGTAAGAAGTATACACAAGCCCCCCCAACTGCTCTCTGTAAACTCTTATGAGGGCCTTTTCTCTTTGACCCCTCTTAGACAGATGCCGACTCTTAGGAGACCCTGGAACACATCACCCTATCAATAGGTTGGCTCTGGAACCACTCCAGAGAGATGCCCTGAGTAAGATTGGTGATAAACACATCATGTTGCTAGGGCTCAGAACTGTCCCCAGCACAGGAGCCAAATCTGTGTCTTCCCCTGCTACAAGGTATCACTCTAGAAATAGGGAAGGCTCACCTGACTTCTCAGAATCTGCATGGTACCCTGTGGGGGCCCAACATGATTCTAGACTTGGGTTCAAATCCTGATCTACCGGTTTATCCTCTGAGTTCTCTTGAGCAAGCCACATGGAAAATGGGCCTAATAACCTTTTTGTTTTGTCTTTTTGAGACAGCATTTCACTGGCCATCCTGGAACTTGCTCTGTGGGCCAGGCTGGCCTCAAATTTACAGAGATCCACCTGCCTCTGACTCCAAAGTCTAGGATTAAAGGCATGTGCCTTCTCATTTTTCTTAAACAGGGTCTCACCGTGTAACCCTGGCTATCCTGGAACTTGCTGTGTAAACCAGGCTGGCCTCAAATTCAGGTCCTTAACTTCTGCCTCCTAAGTGCTGGATTTAAAGGTAAGCACCACCACACTCCAGCTTAAAAAAACAAAGCAAAACCAACCAGTCGATGGTGAAGGCCTTTAATCTCAGCACTCATGAGGCAGAGGCAGGGGAATCTCTGTGAGCTTGAGGCCAGCTTGGTCTAACAGTGAGTTCCAGGACAGCCATGGCTACACAGAGAAGCCCTGTCTCTAAAAACAGAATAAAATAAACATAGGGTCTTGATCTATAGGCCAGGCAATTCTCAAACTCATGACAATCATCCTGTCTCAGTCTCCCAAATACTGGGATTATAGGCATGTGCCACCATATTTGACTCCATAAAGTGTTTCTTAGAGCCCTCACAGAGATCACCAGGCACTTATGTAGTATCTCTATGGCAACACCATAGGATAAGCACCAGCCCTATCAGCTCTGTGGCTGGTCCCTTGGTGTGTCCAGCTCCGAGCACAGTGCTAGTGACTGCTCCTCTGCATGGCTGGATTCCCAAAGCATTCCCAGAACCTTCCATCCAGAGTCCAGCGAAGAGTGACCACAAAAGGCATGGCCCTGTTTGTTTGGTCATCTCCTCCCTATAGCAGATACTCTGGTACACTCTGAACTGTCTGAGATGTCTGGACACAGAGGGACATACTACAAAAAAGACCAGAGAGGTGGCAGTCACACTGTTACCATGGTTACCATCTTGAGCTTAGTGTCTCCAAGACAGGACTCCTTGCCACACCCTGATGCAGTCAGCTTGCTTCCAAAGTGACTCCTCAGCCAATGATGATTACCACTGTCAGTACTGGCATCAACCACAGCTCGTGCTTATCAATCCCTTACTCTTTTCTGGGCTTGAGATGTCTTAAAGTCTCTGCTTAGAGATAGCATGTCACCCTCATATAGAAGGGACCTGAGACACAGAAGGGTTAGACATTCATCTAAGCTTCCCCACCAGCTTTCTGCCACCAACCTGGGGTCAAGCCACAGGATTCACAGCTATCCTGCCCCTTTCAGAACCTGACTTGGAAGCAGTGTGGCACCTACAGCAGGTGCTAAAACATCCTGGGAGCTGCAGCCTGTAAGCTGCTGCTTCAAACTGCTGGCACTAGGACTCAGTTCACAGGCCCCATCTCCCTCAGGCTCATGCTCAGAGCAGGGCTCTGGTGATGGGAGGCGGGGGAAAGGGCTTTTGCTTCAGTTCTGTACAAGTTCAGGAGACTTGTCTTTTGTTTTGAGGTAGGGTCTTGCTATGCAGCAGTCTAGGTTAGCCTCAAAGTCACTATGTAGCCTAAGCTGGCCTCAAATTCCTGAGTTTTCTGGCTCAGCCTCCCATGTGCTGGCTGACATTACAGATCTTGTACACCTTGAACTTTCATTTATTTTATTTCAATCTTTTGAGACAGGTTCCAGATAGCTTCAAATATCTGATCTTCCTATCTCTACCCAAATATTAGGATTATAAGCAGGTATTACTACCCTCATCAAACTTCGGTTTCTTGGTCAGAATTTTCTAGATCCTTTCATTGGAAAATCCTTGATAATTGCCTCCCCCTTCTGCATGGTTCCTATGGGATCTGCCCAGGTAGGAGAGGCTGTCTCCAGCTAAGAAAAGAGCTGGGACAGGGTCTGAGAAGGCTGTTGCTTTGCCTTTGACCCTAAGATGTCTTATCTGTGACACCAAGACCTTACTGGTAGATGGCAATGTTCTTTGGTTTCCTAGCTCTGAGAGTCTAGGGCATTGGAAAAACCAAACAGCATGACAGTTCAAGAGGTAAAACTCAGGCTGCTCCTAATGACAGGTGTGGAGCTGAATTGTAATTTAGTGGCAGAACACCTGCCAAGCATGTGCAAGACTCTCCCAGCACTCCAAATAAGTAAATAAATAAATAAATAAAGCTGGAGCATAGTGATATACACCTTTAATCCCAGAGCTCTTGAGGAAGAAGCAGGTAGATCTCTTTCGAGTACAAATCAAGCTCCAGAACAGTCACGGCTATAAATACTAAGGGATATCCTGTCTCAAAAATAAATGAACAAACAGCTAAATAATAAAGAGGTGAGACCAGATCAATCAGACAAAGAAATAAATTCCTGTTCCTTAGCAGGCCTTGGGGTAGCAGCTTGCCAGTACATTCCCATTTAGCTACAGTGGGGTCAGTTTTCTTCCCATTCTAAAGTAAGGGAAAGGAGGCCAAGCAAGATGTCGGCTTGTCCTGTCCGCTCCAGCACAGCGCAATAGCCTAGCTCCAGACTTCACCACTGTTTGCACTGCTGCTCCTGCCCTGTGAGTCCTCTGAGCATCAGGCTGAGATTTTAACTGTCAAGTGCTCCTTAAATGGTTCCCTGGGAAGTAAAGGAGAGGGTCACTGAGTTTTTGCCAAGGTTCCCTGCCAGGCAACTGTGCTAAAAAAACATCTTTTCCTCCCCAGGATGTTAGTAGGAGGCAAACAGATTGTTACAGCCTTCTGGCTTCTTCCAGACGATGGCAGTGGACTGGCCCTGACTCAGGAAACAAAGCAATCTGGGAGGGCCAAGGCCACAGGAGAAGGCCTCGAACAGGGGTGGGGGGGGTAGGAGGTTGCTCTGTAGCATAGAGCTTATGGGAAGGCTCCTTGTCTACTAAGATACCAGTGTTTCTGCCTAGTTCTTTACAACATGAGCCTGAAGCTGCTTTTAAAACTCATTACTCACTCCCTGGACATCTTGGGCACACCATGTTCCCAGACTCTGCCCACAAATTTCTACCCACTAAAATGTCCTTATCTATCCCTCCAAGATTTTCTGTTTTAGTTACCCCCCCCTTTTTTTTTAGCCCAGGCTGACCTCAAACTTTAAAACCTGTGATCAGCCTGCCGTTGCCTCTCAGGTGTATAAGGTTTAAAGGCATGCCCCATGATACATATCCATCAAATCCTACCTTCTTCAAAGACCCTGACCTGTTTCTCCAACAAGAGATAATCTACAGGAAGCTGGAGAGATGGCTCAGCGGTTAAGAACACTTGGAGAGGACCTGAGTTTGGTCCCAGCCCCAACATCAGGTAGCTCATCTGTAACTCCAGGTCCAGGCTGTCTGACGCCATCTCAGACACAGACACCTGAGCTCAAGTGGGCGTACCCACATTCAGACATATGCACATATACATGATTTAAATTAGTCAAAATAAATCTTTTAAAGAAATACTCTCATAGCAGGCAGGCAGCACAGACCATAAACTGCTGTAATCACAGCACTTGAGACAGATTTGAGGTCAACCTGTGGTACATTGTAAGGCCTGTCCCCCCCCCTTTTTTTAAATTCCTCCTTTGCCTCCTTTCATCTTTTAATTACATACATGTGTGTGGAAGTTATAGGACATTTTCATGTGTAAATTCTCCACTTTTACTGTTAGTCTAGGATCAAACTCAGGTCGACAAGCTTGTATGACAGACACTTTTACAAAAATAATTCTTTCAATTTCCACCATTTCCACATGACTCTAATCTGCTCTCTGTGTAAAGTGTCATAGATAAGGTTGATGTTTACCAGCCAATTAGCAGGCATCAGGCATTGTGTTACAACACTTAATGTAGCATTCTCAATCTAATCTATTTCTTTTATACCCATTGAACAGATAAAGAAACTGAAACTCAGAGAAGTTACCCCAGGCCTGCAGTTAGTAGAGGAGTTAGCATTTGAGCCTCCATCTTTCTGACCATAGAATTCATGTTCTTTGTCATTTCAAGCCCCTGTGTCCTACTTCTTTAGCAAGTTGCCATTTCCCTGGTAGGATGAAAACACCTGAGAATACAGCTTGGTTTCCATCTGTCCTCAGAGCCCCTCAAATGCTGGGTAGGGAGGGAGTCCTGGACTCGGGGATTGCTCTATGAATACAGAATTGAATGCAATTTCTACCTTCTCTTTGTTACAGAATCCCACACTAGGGTCATCTTTATAAAAGGCCAAGTTCACTGCCTGCCACACACACCCCAGTGGAGAAATAATGAAGTCATTTCTTTGACAGCTACCTGACCAGTTGGCAGTTGAGTAGAAGATAAAAGAGAGTGAGAAAGGAGGGAGAAGACAAGACTAAATGAGCTAGGAGGGAGCTGAGGGTGGGACCAATGCTTCCAGGCTGAGCTCATCAACGTCAGATAGTTACTGGGCCTCACTTCCAATCTCAGTCTTCCCCAGCAGTTAAGAAAACCTAGACAAGTCCCTCCACCTCTTCCTACTTCAGTCTCCTCTCGTGGGAAATGGACACGCTGTGACGGCACTGTCCTTGCTAGACCTTGGGCTGTTACCAGGAGGAATGAAGCTATGACTGACTGAGGGAAGAAGTGGGTGATTCCTACAGGACATCGTGACAGTGTGACAGTACTATTAGTACCTGACATGTTATGAAATGACTGAGCCAGAGAGGTCTTGGGACAGCAGAGAATTTATAAAATCGTGGTCATTAAAAATGATATTGGCCGGGCGTTGGTGGCACACACCTTTAATCCCAGCACTCAGGAGGCAGAGGCAGGTGGATCTCTGTGAGTTGGAGACCAGTCTGGTCTACAAGAGCTAGTTCCAGGACAGCCTCCAAAGCCACAGAGAAACTCTGTCTCGAAAAACCAAAAAAAAAAACAAAAAAAAAAAAACAAACAAACAAAAAAAGATATTGATGGGGCTGGAGAGATGGCTCGGAGGTTAAGAGCACTGGCTGCTCTTCCAGAGGACCTGAGTTCAATTCCCAATTCCCAGCAACCACATGGTTGCTCACAACCACCTGTAATGAGATCTGGTGTCCTCTTCTGGCCTGCAGAGAGAACACTGTATACATAATAAATAAATAAATCTTTAAAAAAAGATATTGAAAGCCAAGGGGTGGTGGCACACACCTTTAATCCCAGCACTTGGGAGGCAAAGGCAGATGGATCTCTGTGAGTTCGAGACCAGCCTGGTCTAGAGAGCTAGTTCTAGGACAGAAACCCTGTCCCAAAAAAAAAAAAACAAAAACAAAAAACAAAAACAAACAACAAAAAAGTATACCATTATACCCAACTAAGATGCAAAAAATAAAAAAGATGCATTTTATTTTTAATTTTGTAGGTGTGTGTTTTCATTCACATAAACACACACAAGAATTCAGGTGTGCAAAGAGGCCAGAGGCATCGGATCTCCTGGAGCTAGGGTTGCAGGCAGTCTTGAGCTTCCCAATGTGGGTACTAGAAACCGTACACTCTTTGGTCCTCTGCAGGAGCAGCAAGCCCTCTTAACACTGAACCATCTCTCCAGCCTCAAAGTTAAGATATTCTTAAAGAATATTCTTAATATGGCAGCTTCTCTCTTTGGCTATCAGATTATTAAAATCAATGATCTCCAAGATATTAAACTTTGCCCAAGATTCTCAGGAGAATCTCTCAGAAAAAAAGAAAAGGTGGAGGAAGCCTAGTAATGCCTGGTGCCAACCAGAGGAAGAGCGTCTCCAGGAAGCACTCTCACAGCCTTCTCAACTCCTCAGACCATCTGGAATCTCCTCCACTCCTGAGACTACCATCCAGAGTCTCCCCAGCTCCTCAGACCACCATCCAAATGAGACTGGAGCACAGACAAGGATGACAGGGCCACACTCCACCCAGGACTGCTATTTAAACCTAAACCTCATGTCAGGGCCCCAAGGACTTTACTAGGGTGTCTCTAGATCTCATTATTTGTTCCTTTTCCCAAAGTGGCCACACTGAATTACTTTGTTTTCTCTGCTTTTCACTATCACTAGTTGTTGGGACTTCAGGTTTGACACACAACTCTTTACCAGGTTGCTGTGATTGAAGTGTGGGTAAAAGTGTAAGTTACAGCCTGAAGTCATGTGTCCAGTGAATGCCCACTGTGGCCGTGGTCCTGTCAGGGCTCCTCTCTGAACCTGTTTGTCTGCTCAGAAAATGGGGGTAAGAATTCCTGGGAGGGTGATGAGATTAGACAAAGGCCAGGAGCTGTTTTCTTTTAGGTGTGGAAGCTTTTTTTTTTTTTTTTTTTTTTTTTTTTTTTTGAGATAGGATCTCACGGTGCAGCAGAAATTGGTCGTCCCCCCCCCCCCACTCCCCTTTCTCAGCCTGTGCCTAAACAGGTCAGGCCTGGGAGCTACTCTAGCAGCTGCTGTGCTCCTGCTTCCTGCCTTTCCTGCATGCAGGCCTGTGTTATCACCAGCAGTGGCTTCTGTTTATCCCTCACAGCAGCCCTGAGGTGAAAATCCAATTTACAGATAAATGGCTAGAAAGGGTTGGAACCAGGCTCTGCTCCAGTCAGGTTCCCTCCACCTTACCCCTCCTCGTTTCCTACCTAACTCAGACCCTTTCCTTTCTCTGGTTTCAGCAAAAACTAGGTCCCTCTGGACGGATCTTTTGGTGTCAGGCCAGAGTGGGTATCTGTCTTGTCCTACAATGGGGCTTTCTCTCTTTTCTCTATCACAAGGGTAGCTCCATGATGCAAAGCCATTGTCATGCTACAGATGCATCCCTGGAGCATGCGCAATGTTAGGCAGATAGCAGGTGCTCAGCAAATACTTGCCAGATGATGGAATTCATCATGCCCTGAAGCAGAATGCTATGGGAGGGGCAGAAGAGAAAGCTTTGGACTTCTGCCATGCCTTACATTAGCAGTATCTTCTTCAAGTCCCGACAGCCAGCCCCCCTGGGACACCACTGAAGCTCTCTGAATTCCGGTCACTGCTTCACCTTGGGAAGGCATCCGCAGCCCTCACCCAGCAGTAATTGACGTCACGGTGGTGCCAGGAGCTGCCCCGTTAATATTTAATGCGGCTTTACTGCAGCAGAGCTACAGGCTAGAAGAGCTGGAAGGGGCCACGTCTCGGCTCTGTGGAGCCATGGGGAGGTTACAGATAGGAAAGGGCTTCCTAAGCCATACAGCCTGGCAAATGAGCATTGTGCCAGCCCTCTTTAGTCCCTGGCTTAACTCTGAAAGAGCCAGGGCAGCATGTGGCCTGCAGTGGGACAACAAGACTGCTGACTGAGCCCAAGTCCTAAATAAACGGGGGATTAGGGGCTCCTGGGGGAAGTTTCCTGGAGATAGTGGGAGAGTAGAGAACTGGCGCCAGCCAGACCACCCTGCACAGCTGTGTGAACAAGAGCCTTGGTTTGCTATCTGAAGAATGGAGCAAATACATACATTCAGGGCTGCTGCACCAGTTGAGGCAAGGAATGAAGAGGATCTGCTAGCACATAGTAGGCCCTCCACAAATGTGGAACCTCTTCTTCCAAGCAAAATGTGAAGGGCTCTTCCTGGATCCAGTGACCAGGGAAATTAGTGGGGATCCAAATGTCTTTGTCATCACGTCCCACACTAGGAGAGGTATAAGCGATGGCAGAGCCCATAATGGATGTACCCCCATCATCTGTTTAACAGATGAGGATGCAGAGGGTCAAGGAAGCCACGTGGTCCAGATGTTAACATGCAGATCAGCAATCTCCCAGGACTTTGCAAGCTGAGAGGTTTATTCAGGGCCATCTGCCTGCAGATGACTTCAAGGCTCAATGGTCTTCATTCCCTTTGGGGGCCAGGACAATAGCAGAAAACTACCGGCCACCCCCACCTCCTCCTGGTCTCCTTCTGGTGTATTTTCCCACAAACCCAGGCAGCTTCCCTAGCTGAAGTCTGTGGCCATATCCTCTCGAAGCCTAAAGCCATTCTGTGATCCTACACAGGGACATGGGGACACCAAAGAGGATGCAGAAGGTGAAGGGCAGCTGATCTCAGATACAGGGACCTCAGTGAGGGATGACCCAAATAGTTGTGTGCACACACATACTAAAAACCATTGTTATTTGCCTGAAAATTGAACAATACAGTCTGTATTTTCTAAACTGGGCAGCCCTGTGTCTAGTGCCTTCAGAGAAAAAAAAAAAAAAACACAAAAACAAAAACTGGGGTCTTGAGTTGGCTCCAAGATCATTCCAGCCTTCATCTGGACTCTCTGCTTTAGACAACTTGAAAATCCCAAACTGTTCTTCCCCTCTGGCCTCTAGGAAGACATTGTCCTTTCCATAGCAAACCTCTTGCTTCTCCTATTTCTCCCTCTGCCACTGGTGCTTGGCCTGACTCATCCTTTAGGCCCCTGAAGCATTATCCTTGCTTCCTCATGGAAGCCTCCAGGCTTCTCCTGCCCTGGCACCTCCTTTGGGTCCCATGGTGCCCAAGAGTTTTCCTATGTCTGTCTTGTTTACTTGGTAAAAAGTAGGAAGTCTACAAACAGCCCCTGGCACTTTACCTGATAACAGCTTGTCTTACTTCAGCCAAATCTGTGTGTCTACAAGCCCCTCCCTGGCCCACTTGGAATCTCATCTCCTCCAGGCCTTCCTTGGGCCCCAGAATTTTCCCAGCTTTTTTCTCCTCAGCCACCATCCAGGGCAGCAAGCCATCTTTTCATGCCATAAGCTTAGCAAGACTTTCCTCCCCCAGACTCTCCTTCTGTGACCCTAGGCTCTGAGCATGGCTGCTCAGTAGCTGGTAAGTGTAGAGGATGCCCACCAAGAGCCAGCAACCAAAATCCTAAGCCTTTCCAAAGGCTTTCTATAGACCTTTGAGGAGCCAGAGAGCCCTTCCCCTTTAAAGTCTGGTGTGCTTTTGGAGCCCTTTGCACTCTGTACACCTACAAGTGAATCATCTGTAGTTCCCACTTCACAAACTAGGAGACTGGGAAAGTGGAGAAATTTTGTTGCTCAAGGCTCATCCTACTCCAGGGTCTTTGCACTTGTGATATCTCTGGCTGAAATATTTCCGGTGGAGTTTCGTACCCAGTACCAAGAACAGGCATCTCAGGGCTGGAGATTCTCAGTGGTTAAGAGTGTTTTTGCAGAAGACTAGAGTTCAGTTCCTAGCACTCCTGTCTGACTCACAGCCACTGAGAACTTCAGCTCCAGGAAATATGACACCCTGTTCTAGCCTCCAGGGCACTGCTGGAAGCCTGCAGGCTGCTCTGGTGACTCACTTTGACACTTGATTATAGCAGAAGCTACCCATTACGACCCCAGGCTTCCACAGGTCTCACAATCTTTGGCTGACATCCTCTTGTAATGCCATTCCTGGACTGCCACACAAAGCTGATGCAGGCCACCGGGGGATGAAAGGCTGCATTATAGCCAATAGCCAATGCTAGCCTCAAGACAGTTTAAGTGGCCTTCTTGATCCTTCCAAGCCCCCTGCATTTCCAGCTGAATATATCTGCATGCATAACCAAGAGAAACAGGAAGATCCACCTAGGATCTGATCAGGCACGGTCAAAGAGAGCCGATACAGTTGCTTGTCACCCAGGTATCTGTTCAGTTGCCACCTCCTCAAAGAACCTTTTCCTGGCCATTTTGTATCACCCTCATCATCTCTCCAACCCCTATCTGCCACTGCCACTAGTCTATGACTGCCCCATTACCCTATTCCATCCAATCCAAGTGTTCCATTACCATCTGAGATCTCGAGGGAGTCACTTTGGAACTCACTGTCCCTCTCTCCCACTAGGCTGCAGTTTTCATGACAGCAGAGCCATCACAGACTGTTCCCCACATCTCCCCATGGTCTCAGTTGGTGTCTTGGCATCTGGGTCAGGAAAGATACCTCTAACTGTTGTTGTAGAGAAACTGTGCCTGCTCCTTGCTGGTGTGCCATGTAGGAGAGTGGAGTGGCAGATGTGAACTTTTTACAAGGTCATCTTCAAAGGGTGGGCCTTGTAACTGGGCTCTGTTCCAAGGCAAGAATCTCAGGAAGCCCAAGCTGAATGAGAAAGAAAGACAACTTCCAGAATATTTATTTTCAGCTTACATTTGAACTAAGAAAGCCACTGAGGGTTTCTTTCCTCTATTTCTACGCCCTCTTGCTGCCCACGCCCTCTTGCTGGGGATGCTAAGTCACTCCTCAGGGAACAACTACTTCAGATTCCTTCACACAAATCCAGTCCTCAGTCTGTGCCAAGAAATCAATCCATAACTGCAGCTTCAGGTAAAGGAGAAGTGCACACATAAGAACAGGAAAGTCAGCTCTCAGAGCAGGCACGGACCACTGTCTGCTCTATGTGGGAGCAGGGAGAGCATGCCCAGACCCATGTCTAGTGCCCTTGTTTTTTGGAATCCTGGTTTAAGATGGTGTGAGGGCTGGGCAGATGGCTCAGCAGTTAAGAGCACTTATTGCTCTTTCAGAAGACCCGGGGGTCAGTTCCCAACACATATATGGAGGCATGGAGTGGAATGGAACTCCATTTCCAGGGACTGTAATGCCCTCTCTCTGTCCTCTGAAGGCAGTAAACACACACAGTATACATATATACAAGTAGACAGAATACACTCACAACATAAAATAAATCTCAAGACTCTGTGACCTTGGGCTTGCTGCTTAAACCTTCCCAGGCTCCAGTGTCTGCAGCTAGGACCAGACAGACCCTGAAGCCCTGCGATTATGGATGAGTATTCAGTGAGGTCAGACCCACTCAGCACACATCACTTCAGCTACACAGTTAAACTGACTGGAGGAACAATTAGGGTTTGCAGTTAAACATGAACCTTTTGGGGCACCAGAGCCACATTTAGGAGTTGGCTGGGAGGGACTAAAGTTATGGTATAGGATTCTAGGTCCTGGTGCCTAATTCACTCTTTTTAAAAATATGATACACTAGGTATGGTGGCTAATGCCGTTCATCCCAGGCAGAGACAGGTGTATCCCTGAGACAGTGTGGAAATCCAAGTTTGAAGCCAGCCTGGTGTACAGAGTGAGTTCTAGGTCAGCCAGGACGATACAGAGAAACCCTGTCTTAAAAAAATTACACCAGGAACAAATCTAGGGACTTACACGTGGTAAACATGGCTCTAAGACCAAGTGAAAGTCCTTGTTCCAGAGTACTTAATTATACCTTTTGGTTTTATTTATTTATTTATTTTTGAGACAGGCCCCAGATAAGCCTATAATTCTCTTTGTAGCTAGGCAGTGGTGGTTCACAACTTTAATGTCAGCACTTGGGAGGCAGAGGCATGTGGATTTCTGAGTTCAAGGCCAGCCTGGTCTACATAGTGAGTTCCAAAACAGCCAGGGCTACAAAAAGGAACCTTGTCTTGAATCCCCCACCACCACCACCGCGCTCAAAAAAAGGAATTCACTTTGGAGCCCAGGTTGGCCTCAAACACGTGGCAATTTTCCTGCCTCAGCTTCCTGAGCACTGAGGTTACAGGTATAACTAAGCCCAGCTAAGGTGGCCCAATTCTACTGGCTTCCCTAGAAGAGCCCCCCCGTCAGCCTCCTGGAACACTTAACACAGAGAAGGAAGCCATTTGGATATGTGGCCTTGAGAAGAGTTCATAAGAGTGGACATTGCAACTCTGGCACTATGTGACACTAAACAAATCACCCACCTTCTCTGAGCTCTGGTGACTTTATGTACACTGTGAGCCATTCAGTCCCAACCTATACAACCTCTCGTCTGTTGAGATGGTTGGATATTTTAGACGGAAGAGTATTTTGAAAAGCATTCAGTGTTTGACAAATAAAAAGAGGGTTATTATTTTTTTTAATAAAAAGACCCCTGGATTCTTTCACAATAGTCCTTTAAAGCATTAAGTCAAGCAATACAACATAAACTCAAGTCCCGGCTTGTAGTTTCTATGAATTTGAGCACATGAATTAACTTCTGGTGCTGCCAGAGGTTTGCTTTTTCTTCTACAGGACATAAAAGTCCTGGAGAGAAGGAGGGGCTAAGAGGATGCTGAAAGATACAATACAGACAATATGAGAAGGAGAAGCCCACCAGCCCCCTAAATCCCTGAGCTTGACTATGAACTGGCTTGGGTACCTGTCCCCCTTTCCACACCCTACAAGCAGCCCCATGGATCTTAGCCCACCCCAGGTAGATGGTGACTCAAGTTGCAGCAGAGACTGGTCCCTCTGTCTCTGTTGCCATGGTGCTGCAGCACAAGCTGGCCAATCAGGAAAGAGACCCATATCTGAGCCTGTGTTAAAGCCAGAGCAGGATGTCTTAGCCAATGGGAAGGGCAGCAGAGTGGAGCCACCATGGAAACCTCAGCAGCAGGTTCAAACCATGTTTTCATGTCTCATTTGCAGGGGTGGGGAAGGGAAACAGGCTGGGTTTTAAGCATCCACCTGCCCCCTTTTCCCCAAGGTTCAGCTCGTATTTCCAGAAAGACATTCAAGAGTGTCACAGGGCACATGGTATCTTCCAAGAGTCAGAAATTACCCCAGCTTAGCATACAATGCTCTAGATATCCCCTTGTCACATCCCCTCACCCCAGATGCTCAGCACCACCTGTGTCTATGACCTTAGCTTGTCCCCACAGTTCTGCCCAGCTCCATCTGTCCTAGGAAGAGGCTGTGTGGGCTACAGAAAGATCCCCAGCCCCAAGTAAGAAAAGGAACATTGGACTCACTCCCAAAGGCTGCTCTTTTGTCCTCTAGCTTTGTGTCTTTGAGCAAACTGCTCAGCCTCTCTTCCTATGGTCAGGGGGTGCAGGAGGACAGAGACAAGGATCCAATCCAGATGTCATCTCACGCTGTAAGATTAGTATAGAGAGCAAATGGGCTCCTGTGTTCGCATTCTAGACTTAATGCTTTTTCACCTTTATGCTCTAGTCGAAATGAATCTATAAGAAACAGCTTCCCAAGGAACAGTTCCATAAATAGTGACAGTGGACACAAACAAGGCTGGAGGGTCTATTATGCCTGTTAAGTTTCCAGGCTAAGTGGGCCATTCATCCTAGAGCGCATGCCCAGGGTGGTGAAGCTGCCTTTTAAACATCACACAACTTACTTGAATGACCCAAGTCATGACCTAAGCCTGCATGGTCCTGTTTGCCTGCATCACACAACCTTTGTAAGGAGGCCTTTCTCCCTTGGTAAGCAGTCAGGGTGCTACACATCCTAACACCTTTCATTTTTCAAACATGAACTAGTAACAACTGAAGGAGAAAGCATGTCTCAGGCTTTGCCCGCTCCCTTCTGGCTTCTACTCTGTTGCCTGGCAACAGTTCTATCCAGAAACCTGGGTGTCATCCTCGGCAACTCTCTCACCCTCAGTCTTCCTGGAATACATTTGCTCAGTCATGACCATTTTTTCTCCTAAGTGGTCCTTTACTTGGGACCATGCACTCATCTTTTCCCCCACTGCTTCCCTAGTCCAGGGTTCCATTCTGTATTTCATAAACAACTAGACATTGACTTCCTTCAGGCTTCAGCCTTTTATGCTGGCACATCCTATCTTCAACTGCATCTCCCATAACCACAGAAAAATCTTAAAATTGCAAATCTGATCATGCCCTCTGTTGCTTATGCCTGAGGATAAAAGTGGAAATCTTTAGCCTATCTGAGATGCATTTCTCCTCCAGTCCTGCTCCCCCAACCTCATCCTGCCCTGGTGCATGGTCTTCTCTGCCTAGAATCTTCTCCACCACAACCTCTATCACTCTAATTAATCCTACTTGCCCTTCAGCCCTCAGTTCAATGGTTAGTTACTTCTTTAAGGTGTTTTCCTGACCTCTATAGCCAGGTTAATTTGTCCTATGATAGGTTCTCCTGGCATCATGTCTTGTGGTGATATATTGTTTATGATCTAATAAAGCTACTGAAGATCAGAATGCAAAGCCAACCACAGCTGTAGAAGCTGGGCAGTGGTAGCAATTACCTTTAATCCCAGAACTCAGGAGACAGAGGATCTCTGTGAGTTCAAGGCCACCCAGGGCTACATAAAAGTGATCAGTCTAAAAGAGTAACAGAGCTCATGCCTTTAATTCCAGCACCAGAGAGGTATATAAAATAGGAGCAGGGCATTCAGCATTCAGTCTTTGGAATTAGTCTCCAGCCACACTGAAGTCTAGGCAGTCTGAGGAGCAGTGCAGTTTGAAAATGCAATCTGAGGTTCTGTGGATTGCTCCTTTGGTCTGAGCATTGGTAAAGGTGAGAACTCTCTAGAGGCTGGCCGCTTTGCTTCTCTGATCTTCAGCTTGAACCCCAAAATCTGTCTCTGGGTTTTTATTATTCATGCTACAATGTCTCCCTTTCTTTTCTTTTTTTTTTTAAAAATAAGTTACTTATTTTTTTTATGTGGGTGGGTATTTTGCCTGCATGTATATCTGTGTATAATATGCATGACTGGATCCTGGAGAGCCCAGAAAAGGGCTTCAGATCCCCTAGGACTGGAGTAACAAACAAACAGTTGTGAGCTGCCATGTGGGTGCTGGAAATGAAACCCCTGTCCTCTGGAAGAGCAGCTGCTGCACTTAATTGCTGATCCATTTCTCTAGTCTCTACCTCCCATTTTTTAAATTATATTATTATTATTATTATTATTATTATTATTATTAGTTTTTTGAGACAGGGTTTCTCTGTGCAGCTTTGGCTGTCTTGGAACTAGCTCTGTAGACCAGGTTGGTCTCAAACTCATAAGAGATCTGCCTGCTTCTGTCTAGGAAGTGCTGGAATTAAAGATGTTTGCCACCACTTCCTGGTTTTTTATCTGCCCTCCGCTTTTTGAGACAGGGTTTCTCTGTGTGACAACCTTTGCTGTTTTGGGACTGGCTCTGTAGACCAGGCTCACAGAGATCTACCTGCCTCTGTCTCTCAAGTGCTGGGATTAAAGGCATGTGCCACCACTGCCTGGATTCTACCTCCTATTTTAAGTAGAAAAAAAATCTATTTGCTCTAGTTCACACAAATAATAAGTGGTGAAATTGGTGTTAAAATACAGGTCTGTCTGAATATGAGGCCAAGACCCTTAATCAGTCCCCATAAGTCTGAGTAGTGCCTAAGCACTGATGGTGTTAGGGTAGCCCATTCAACTGCTGACCACTCATTTGTCAGAACCTTACTGTAAAGCAGTTGTTTGTTGTTTTGTAAGTTTGTGTTTGTTTCTTTCGAGACAAGGTTTCACTATGTAGGCCAGACTGGCCTGGAACTCAGAGATTCACCTACTTCAGCCTCACCAGGTGATTAGAGCCACCATGTTCAGCTGTCACCACTGAAATGTTCCTGTCTGAGACTGCCTCACTGGTTATAACAAGAGCATGTATGTCTCTCTTCTTCATGGCAGTCCATCAATAATTTACAACCAGTTCTTTCATTTCCCTTGTGTAGAATCCTCTCCAGGGGCCTGTAGAGCAGAGGTAGTTAGGTATCTGGCAAACTAGCAAATATGTATTCTCATCCCAGCTCAGCCATTTTCCACAGCCAGCAAATTTCAAAAGAGAACTAAGTAGGTGATTTTGACAAACAAGGACACAAAATCATCAATTCCTGTCACCCTGGTTTCATAAAAGAAAGGGCAGGCTGACACAGAAAAAAATGTAGGACAGACAATCTCAGAATTAATTTAGCTTTGTAAAAGGTCCCCATTTTGTCCCCGTTGTTCTCATTTCGCCGTGTCCCAGTGTGGACTCTGTCGGAGACTGGCCTAGGTCTACAGAACCTCTGCTCTAACCTAGTAAAGAATGTGTCATCAGCCAAAAACCAGAACACAGAGCTCCAGGAGGGTTCACCCTCACCCTGATTCAAGAAGGAAGGGAAGGCAAGTGTGTCTGGCACACAGACAGGAGGCCAGACAGACTTCATCACCCTGCAGCTACCTTTGAGCTCTGCTTAATGCGTCAAAGCCTTTCTCTCCTTTATAATGTCATGGATGCCCTGTGAGCACCCAAGTCCAAATTCCAGCAATCGGAGCCTACTGGAGGTCAGGCTAGCTCTTCCAGCCTCATAACCTGATGCCATTGAGTTACTTATGCAAGGACAATAAATTATTCCCAGGAAGGATTTTTGGCCTTGAGCTTGCTCACCATTCTACTCATTCACATATTCATTTGTTATTTAACATTTAGCATAGTGCAAAAACACTGTGTCAGCAAAGGGAAAGAAGGATTTGGCCTCTGTTCCCATGGAGTTCAGTCCATCACAGAGGTACAGTCAATTCAAATGGAGGGAAGAGTATGATGTATGGCTGGTAAGTGCTACAGCAGAGCACAGAGCACATCTAGAGTGATGGTTAACATGGATTGTCAAGTTACAAGGTTCAGAATCATTTGAGAGAAAGGCCTCTCTCTGGGCATATGGATGAGGATTATCTAATTTAGGTTAACTGAGGTAGGAAGACTATGCTATATATGAACAGTGTCATTCCATGGGTTGGGATCTCAGTCTAGACAAACAAGAGAAACCAAGCCGAGCACCAGCCTTTTCCGCTCTCTACTTCCTGACTGTGACCTCAGTGTGACCACCTGCACCAAGCCCCTGCTGCCATGGCTGCCCTGCCAGGAGCTGAGAAAACACTTCCTTCCATAAGGAAGGAAGTTGCTCTGTGAGGTATTTGTCACAGCGATAAGATTTATATTCTTAGAGTATAAAATGAGAGAACTTCCCCTAGTTGCCGGATTGGAAGGTTGAAATGATAATGAGCAAGTTGATATGGAAGGAAGGAGGGGCATTAAATAGGTGAAGAAGGAAAAACACCTTCCAGGTTTAGGGAGACCCAGCCTGGATCACACAGAGCCGCGATGAGCAGTGTGACTGCCTAGGATGAGCCACAGGGGATGACACTTACTCTGAGGCTAAGGAGGAGACTCAAGGTTTACTTGCTAGTTAAAGAAAGAGTTTGATCCTTTTGTTAAGTGGATTGGGGTCTGGACCATGAAAAATGGTAAAATGTACATGTTATTATTACTCCAAGACAGAGAGAAAATATAGTTGTCTTTTTAAGAAAAATGGAGTGCTGGAGAGATGGCTCAGTGGTTAAGACGACCTGGATTTGATTCCCAGCACCCACATGGTGGCTCACAACCATCTGTAACTCTAGTTCCAGAAGATCTGATGCCCTCTTCTGACCTCCAAAGGCACCAGGCATACATGCAGGCAAAACATTCATATACACAAATAAGTCTAAAAACAGTTCAAAGAGTAAGTTAAAACATACTCAGGTCCTCATACTGTTGGCAAGTCCTCTACAGTCCCAGTCCAAGAGAGCGCCCACTTAAGGACAGGGCAGTCTGTCCTTCTATAGACTTTGGTCTAGGGTATACTTAACTTGTAACTTAAGGCTTTTTTGTTTTGTTTTGTTTTTGTTTTTTGTTTTTTGATACTGGGTTTTTCTGTGAACTCACTGTGTAGACCAGGCTGGCTTTGAATTTACAGAGATTCCCCTGCTGGGCAAATGCCACCACAACCCTGTTTTGGTTTTTTTGTTTGTTTGTTTTTGTTTTTTGTTTTGTTTTGTTTTGTTTTGTTTTGTTTTGAGACAGGGTTTCTTTGTGGCTTTGGAGGCTGTCCTGGAACTAGCTCTTGTAGACCAGGCTGGTCTCGAACTCACAGAGATCCGCCTGCCTCTGCCTCTCAAGTGCTGGGACTAAAGGCATGCATCACCACTGCCTGGCTAACTTAGGCTCTTTTAAAAATATTTATTTATCTATTGTTATCTGTGTATGAGAAAGTCAGTCATGGCATGCATGTGGTGGTCTGAGGACAACTGTTAGGAGTTGGCGTTCACCCCCGGCCTTGTTGAGGGAAGGTCTCTTCTAGTTTCTGCTGCGTTGTGTAATCCAGATCAATGGTCTGCAAGCTTCCAGGTGGTTCCCCATCCTTCACCTCCCATCATCTCGTCATCTCGCTGTAGGAATGCTAGGATTCCAGATGCATGCCTTTGCAACTAGCAATGTGGAAGGACCAGTTTGGTTGGCTTGCATGGATGAAGGTAAGGATGCTGAAGATTACAATATGTTTTTGCTAATGGATCAGATGAGGGAGTTGAGGGAAAGGGAAATGTAGGATAATTCCAAGGCTTTCTGCCTGAATAACTGGGTAGATGATGGTATGGTTACTAAATCGAGGAAGACTGTGGGAGGAGCAGGCTTCAGGGGAGCTGGGGGCGGGGTGCACAGCTAAATCAAGAGTTGTTCTGTAGCACACACCGAGTTTGCTGCTACTCTGAGATCTAGTGAAGGGCCAGGGAAGCACTGAGCATAGAAGGTAGGTGGGAAAGGCGTTCATGGTACCCAGGGGATGGAAGTTTGGGTCCTGCAATGTGCTGACTGTGCAGAGACGCAGAACATAGTCAGGGCAAAAGAACGGAGGAGGAAGACTAGAGACCCAGCCTGGCCCAGCTCCACTGACCAGCCCAAACCTCAGACAAGCTGGTCCCCTGCTCAGGACCCTCAGTTTTCCCTCTATAGATAACACAATGGCCAGCGAGGTCATTCTGCGATGCTTCTGAGGACTGACAGCCACTGGCCAAGCAGAGGAAGAGACCAAAGCACAGGGCTACTACCAACAAGTGAAACCCAAAATACACAGAACACATCCCAAGTCCTCCTTCCAGGGTGAAGGGTTGTGTGGGCAAGGCCATGGGGACCTGGAATAGAATAGAATCCAAACTCTTAACACTTGCCAGTGAGGTGCCCATGATTCTTGGTTACTTTTTTTTTTTTTTCCCGCCGAGACGGGGTTTCTCTGTGGCTTGGGAGACTGTCCTAGAACTAGCTCTATAGACCAGACTGGTCTCAAACTCACAGAGATCCGCCTGCCTCTTCCTCCCGAGTGCTGGGACTAAAGGCCTGTGCCACCACCTCCTGGCATGATTCTTGGTTGCTTACCTGTAAAGGGCAGCTGGTAACACCCACTGTGACCCAGGCATGGTGCAGCATACCCATAATCCCAGCAATGGGAGGCTGAGCCAGGAGGATTGTAAGGTGGAGGCCATTCTCAGCTAGAGAAAGATGTCTCAAAGTATGACAAAACAAAAATAAACAACCAAATACCACAAGAGCATGCGCGCGTGAGCAGAGCGAGAGAGAGAGAGAGAGAGACTGTGAGGATTGCTAATACTGTTAAATAGGGCAGCAAGCAACACTCTGCACAGTTCAGCTCCAGGAGTGCCTGTGATCCAGCTTTATGGATATTGCTTCCCTGAATCAGGAGAGGAAGGCCAAGGTGGCTCTACGCTTACAGAGAAATGTGGTCTTGCTGCTGGTCAGACCTCAAGGCTTCAGTACTATGCCATCTGCACACCACATGGCTGCCCCTGAGGCGAGGAGTCTGCACAGACTGACTAGGTCATGAATTAAAGCCTGAGTCATGGCAAAGGGAGGGGTGTCCTGGGAGAAGGGAAAGGGGTCCACCTACCAACTTCTAAGGTGGACCATGGCTGAGTCTTGAGCCCTTTTCCAGGCTGCATTGACTTAGCTGGGGTAGTGATGTGACAGAGGGAAATGCTTCCGCATACAGCAAATTGGACCAAGGTGTTTGAACCTACAGGTAGTCCTTGTCTCTGTGTATCCTGGAATCACAGGAGGCTGCTAAGCCGTCAGCCTGTGCCCCTGCCTACTATCAAACTAAAGGTTCTGTTATTAGGTCCCTTTTAGCATGGCAACCCTAGGCTAGGTACTTTCCTTCTGTCTTTACCCAACACAAGTTTTCAGTAGCCCAGCATGGGGGGGGGGAGAGAGGGGGTGAAGACATTCCTATTGACAAAAAGGACAAAACAGGGCAGAGGAGGCTTGCCTGAGTTCACCTGAGTTCTGTCTCTTAAAGATACACATCTGTGTATGCTCATGGGTGATGAGGTCTCACCCTCTCCAGCCTTTCCCTTCCCTTCCTCTTGTCAGGACCCACTAAGCTTCTCTCCACCTCAGGATCTGAGTCTTCACAACCAGAACTTTTCTGCCCTCTCCACTTCTGCTTTGAACCAGCTCTGCCAGCCACCAGGTTCCCAGGAAAATGTCCAGAAGTCACCCTTTAGCCCCAGCATAGCTTGAGGTTCTATCCAGCCTCACAGCCTCTCTAGCCTTTGGGACACTTTCCCCATCTATACTTCACAACTATAACAATAGTTACTGTGTATTGTGTTGTTGTCTAATACCCTTCTCGCTCCTGTATCTATACAATGCTGTGCACAAATGGTGTTGTGTGCATATACACACACACATTAGAAAATGGCCCTTTTTTGTTTTGTTTTGTTTTAACCAATCTTCTCATTTTGCCTGAGTGTGCAAAAGAACACTTTAAGACTGCCAAGTGGTCGCTCCCATCCATTTAGTGGCCTTTCCATGGGAGCCAGGGTCCAGCTGCAGTAGCTGAGTGAGCATCCCAGGCTTCAGCAGGGAACTTTTGGGTCAGCAGAGAGAGCGCCGGCTCACCGGCAGACCAGTTGCTGCTCAGGCTGAGCAGCAGTAAACTTAGGAGCCAGTAGAGTCCATTGGTCCTGAAATTCTTCCTCACTCACAGCCCATTCAGTACCCATTTCAATCCCTCAGCTTCTTGGTAAAGTGGAGGTCAGACATTGCCTCTATAGATGTTCACAAGTAACTCTTTTCTGGGAACCACTGATAAGCTCTGTGTCCCCTTGCTTTTGTGGAGAGCAATGGGAAGCAGGGTGACACTAGATACCCTCAAAGAGGCTAGTGGTCAGCCCTAGGATCAGTCACCACCAGGAGACAGGGCTCCCAGGAAGTTGCCTGGATCTGGTTCGTGAAGGTCTCAGGAGAGAAACAGTCAACAGGAGAGGCTCCTATAGCAGGGGAAAACTTGTGCACAGTCACGGCAGGATTCCTGTAGGACATAAGATGTACCCACAGGGTTCTCAGCAGCATCAGTAGACCAAGCTGCCAGCAGAATCTTGCCCAGGTCCTCTTCTGGCTCACAATGCTCACCACCATTTTATCACAGAAGCCACTGCAAGGATGGTAAAGCTAGCCCCCTTCCTCTTTCACTTGAAGACGGCAATGACGACACTGTGAAGACATCTCTCCCAGTCACACTAGGAATCCAGGACAATGCTACGGGGACCCCTCTCTGTGTGTACTACAGAAAGCTGTTGAGATGTATGTATTGATGAGAGGATGGCCATCAAAGTATGGACAGTGGCTGAGCCAGCCACTAAACGAAACAATAAACCAATAAACCTCTGCAGAGAGAGGTTGGCTTTGAATCTGCAAGAGACAGGCTTGTAGTGAGAGTCATTTCTCTCAGAGTCTAAATCATAAAAACTGATTTAAGTAATCAGTTATTGGGGTGCTTCAGAAGGATGCAGACTCAGGGAGAGCCCAAGGTATGTGTAGAGGAATGCACACAGCCAGCCCTCAGCAGTCATGATTCCCCAAACTTGTCTCAGCAGGCTAGCTCCCAGTGGTGGCAGCCACCCTCCTGGTCCATGAACAAGACAGATATTGAAGAGGTGAACAGACTTGCCTCTTGTGTCATAAGAATGGTTCCCTCTTTCACTTCTGCTTTGAGGTGCTACACATCCTGTGCGCCAAGCCCTGCAAGAGTGCCTCTGTTCTCTCAGCACCAACCGCCCACAACAGTCTGTGTGGTACCCAAGAATAGGAGAGACTGGAGACTTGGCTCTGACCACAGTGCAAAAGGCCCAGGCCCCAATCCCTGTCCTGTTCTCCCCAGGTGGCTGTTAGCCAAGAGAGCCTCCCCAGGGCTTTTCCTTCTCCTTCACCTGTCTCTCATCCTCTCTAGTGAGAAGAATCCTGGGGCTGAAGATTGTTCTTTTCTGCTGTGTGTGCTCAGTTGCCAGGAAATTTATTTCATTTGCTGAGACTCAGTTTCTTCTGAGGGGTAAGGGTCCTATCGCCTGCTGCCTCCCATAAGTATTGTCTTTTGGCTCTAGCAGGCCTCAGGCCTGCACATCTCTGGGGTTCAATACACAGCCAGCTCTTGCTGTTCTCTTTCTTCTGCCTTCTTTTTTTTTTTTCTTTTTCTTCTGTCCTTTCCCAAGCTTCAGGCTGGTTAGTGGCATTTGAGTTTCTTTGTGCCCTTGCCAGGCACATTAAATATGGAACATTTGACTTCCATGAAGGTCATACGCTTAGCATCTCCTTAAAATTTAAATTTATGGGCTTGGGTCAGTGATGCAACTCAGTAGTAGGGTGTTTGCTTAACATGTGTGAGGCCCTAGGTTCAAAACCTCAACACTGTAAAAAATAAAATTCCCCAAGCACTCTGCACCATCCAGCAACTAGACAAGACTAACTTCAAGGATCCTCACTAAGACCTCCAAGGCCTCTTTGAAGGAGGCCAGAGACTCATGATCCCAGTTCCAGATTTGACCCGTCCCTTGTGTGAACAGACTGCTCAGGATAGTACAGGTAGCTTGCAGGAAGACTAGGGGAGAGCAGTAGTGACATGAGCAGGGTGTGGTGCCACACACCTGGAATTTTAGCACTCTAGAGACAGAGGCAAGACGATTTTAGGTTTGAGGCAATCCTGGGCTATGGAAGGACCCTGATTCAATCAAAAAATAAAACAGCCTGTGTTCAATCCTCACAGCCCTTGTCTCCTAGGTTCTCACAACAATTCTCCCTGAGTGATACAGTGAAGATTTGATTATTCCCATTTTGTCACCATGGAAACAGAATTAGATCAAATGGATGGGGTGAGGGAGGAAAGCAAATACAGGTCACACTGAACCTGGGAGCAGGGTTTCTGGCTACCTGAGGAGAAATGGGAGAGGCAATCCCCCTGCCAGTCCTGGCTATTACCCCGGAGAGTGGCTGAGATCATCCCATCTGAGGCTAGGAACAGCAAAACCTGAGAGATGAGTGAAGTTCAGCCTGGTGTAACTCCAGAGACAGGTTGGCTCAGGGTTCCCAGACAATGGGCTACTTGTCATCCCAGGGTGCAGCCTGGAACTTAAAAACTCCATTGAAAGAGCAGGCTGGGCGGGGCAGGCTAGGAACCCTCCCCCCATATACCTTTTTTCTGACTTCAATTTTTTAGTTTACTAATTTGGTGCCAGAGTGTTCTACCCTGACTCCCCTTACCTTCCCCTTTTCCTACTAAAAGAGCTTCTTTTGGAAAACTCTTACATCACCCAAATGCCCATTTCTCATTTCCCCTCCTGTTCCTGTGGCACTTTACCCAGTACAGACAGACCTCTTTCACAGTGCCCCCGTGGCTGCCTGCTGTGTCTTCAGCTTCCCAGTGTTGGCTGAACGATGAGTCCTAATTTGTCAAGTCCTTCCAGTGGAGGATACAAGGATGAACAAGGTGTGTTCTTTGGCCTCCAGTAGCTCTGGAAACACAAGCTTCAAGAATCAGGAATATGCAAGAAAAACACAGGCTCCAGGCCTCCGAATGTGAACAGTGAACACCACCAGGAGTCTACACCAGGCCTGCCTGCAATTTGCTTTGTGGCTAGGATGATCTCAGTCACTCTGGCCTTGTAACCTAGCAAGAGTGATCATTATAAGGAGGTTTGGGGTTAGGGCTGCCATCAAGGAAGCAGGCTTCTCTTCTAGGGGGAAGGCCCACCCATGTGGACTTTTTTTTCCATTTTTTAAAATCAGACCAAGATACTTGATTCTTTCTCCTCTTCCCTCTCTCTCCACTCACATACCCTCTTCTCTGACAAGGGCCCCTATATGTAGCCCAGGCTGGCCTTGAATTCTTGGGTTCAAAGTCATCCTCCTAAGTAGCTGGGACTATACCCACATCCC